>NC_056727.1:321372408-321477408 GCF_019279795.1 Protopterus annectens | reverse complement strand
CACACACACACACACACACACACACACACACACACACACACACACACACACACACACACACACACACTAGTTCAACAGGGTTGGATTTGAATCACCTACCTAGCTATACATTCTAGAGTACACAATATCAACTGCACATGCCACAGGAGAAATATGATTAAGGGTGAGATAGTGCAGTTTTGAAAGGATTACCTCATCAGTGTGTTGTACAGATGTTTGCAATAAAACTGGAAGAAATTAATGGAGTTGTTCAGTGAAAATGTTTTTCCTGAATGGAAGTGCATATATCACGTCTGTTGGGAGAGCAATACTTACCTCACCTTACACACACACACACACACACACACACACACACACACACACACACACACACACACACACACACACACATAGACTCATTTAACACTGTTGTATCCAAACCACCTATTTATCTAGTTACACAATCTGGAATACAAGTATCAACAGCAAGCACCACAGTACTCTGATTACAAGTGTACTTTTGAAAATATTACCTCATCAGTGTGCTGCAGAGAAATTGTTTGTGATAAAAATGGAAGAAATTGATAGGGGGGGGGGTCCCTGTGTTTCTCCTGAGTGAAAATGTACTCATCAGATGTATGATTGAAGTCAGTCCTGCCTAGCACTACAGATACACACACTCAAGGTAGTCACTGCTGTATTTGAACATCTACCTATCTAATTACACAAACTAGGCATGCTTACTTGTAGGACTGATGGTAAATTATTAAAATATGCATAATTATATTCTGAGGTTTTGAACTCTGAATGGAAATTAGCAACTTTCATGTAAATAATGAGTACAGACATAGAAACAGTTCTGATGCTGTTCCAATGCAGAACAGATGTATGTTATGTTAATGCTTTGTGTGTCATGATTTGCACATTTGTCATGATAATTGGAGTAAAGTAATTATTATGTGGATATACTGGTGAACACTTAGAGAGCCCTCATATCTGTGGTGATTGTCCATGTATATGAGACGTACTGTTGCTTATGTAATTGTATGTGTTTGTATGACATCACTGAATAATACAGTCACTACATGATAACGTATATGTAGGTGTCGTAATTAAAAGTCTTCAGAAAATGCATTGAAATGCAACTTAATTCATACTGTCACCTTATGTGTGTATTGCAGCAATATTTTATGATGTGCCTAGTGTACTAGTTAATACATAAAAATCTTGATAATACCAAATGTCTTGCAGTTATTTCTGGGAAAATATGAGCATTCTGGGCCTGACTATGAAACACATAAGCAACCAAGCATATTAATTCTGATAGAATCTCAGACTATGGAAACACTATGAAGCAAGGAAGTTTCCAGCCTGTTCAAGATATAACTTTCTCATCATAGTGCAGTCAGACTATGTTCTCATAGCTCAGTGAGGAGATGCGCAATAGCACAAGGAGCAGCAGATTGACTAATGTGATAGAATTCAAAACTCACCAGATTTTGCCATATGACTGAATTGCCATTTATCATCAGTTACTATTGATATAAAGAGACTAGTTGCCATAATGGTATAGGCTTCACTTCCCATGCACAAGGTGTAAGATTTGATCCTGACCTCTAGCCAATGCCTGCCTGGAGTCTGCATGTTCTCCCTGTGTCACTTTGGTGTCCCCCCACCTCTAAAATGCACACTATGTCTTTGTTTCTCAAACTCACCAATGACTGGAGCTATGGGCAGCAGCAGGCACTCTACATGCCTTATAGGGGGAAGAGTTGTATAGACCAATTGCTTTGTGCATCTTCTGTGGTGCACAGTAATCAACAAGTTAGGAGACCATGGATAACAGACTGTGTATCATGGCAGGTCTAGTCATTCAATGGTATAAAATATGACTCTAGGTGATTTGGTCATGTTGGTTAATATTGCCAAATGGTCATGGGGGTTGAGGACCCAGCCTACTCTGACTTACATCAGGGACCCATGCTAATGGTGGGAGTATGTATGTGCCTCTTTTTGGCCAGTGTGTGTGCCCATGATAAAGCCCAGCAGTGCTGGGTCAATAAGCTACTGGCCAGCCAGTGTCCAGCTGCCCTATCTCGGTTACCTAAGATAGCTCTGTTGAGCTAAAGCTAGATGTAAAACCAAACATGAACTAAAAATTACTACACTCTCAATATAGGTTGACTGACAGAACAGAGCTTGGAAGTGGATGGCATGATGGTACAGAGGAGGCTGGACATGTATCCAAGAAACAAGATGAAATGGCAGTGCAGCAAAGTCACTTGGCTTGGCATCCAGAGTCTACTATTAAGGACAGGCTAGAAATGGTGTAGGAATTGTGGTGAGGGCTAGGTTTCAGAAAGCAATTGGGGATGTCATCAGAATTACTGACAGATGGCAATCAGTCTCCAGCCTAACAATAGGAAAGAATTCATAATCTCAGCCTGTGCCCCACAGCAGCGTTGTGATATTGAAGAGAAGAGTACATTCAGGCAGCAGTTGCAGGACCTACTAGATAAAGCAAAACAACATGAATTTTCATTGATAATGTGTGACTTGAACACACATATTGGGACAGACAGAACACGATATGAGGACTGTCTGGGTCCACATGGGTGGAGCAAATGGAATAAATAGAGACAATTCTAGTCTTTTGTGTGGTAAATGGTAGTAGCCAACACATAGTTCAGAAAGAGAGACAAGATCACATACAAGAGTGGACAACTTGTAATCAGTAATTGCAAGGTCATACCCTGTGAAACAGTCAGCCCACATCATAAACCATTGGTTGCCAAAATCAGCTGCAAGCATTGGTCAGAGAAGGCTCTAAGGTCAACAGAGACTAGCTGAAGACCAAGGAGTTGACTGGTGAGAAGGTAAAACAGTTTAAGGAATTACACAGGCCTCTAGCATTCCAAGAAGAGAAGGAACTAGTGGGGTTGAAGAAAAATGGAAAAGCCTCAAAACAGCATATGTGAGGACTACAGAACAGATATGTAGCTGAGCCAGGTATGGAAATGAGATACAGAAGGAAAGCTGGTGGGCAAATGAAGAAGTTCAGGAAGTTATCAGGAGAACGAAGGAGTGCAAGAGAATGTGGGAGATACAAAAGATGGTCTAGGCTGGGAAGGAATACTGATTGGCTTAAAGAAAGGCTAAGAAAGGAGTTGCAATAGCAAAGAACAGGACATCAGAGGCACTCTTTAAAGTGATGCTGGAGACTATTTTGTCAACTAAATTTAATAAGTTATTTTTCTGAACAAAAGAAGTAGCTTTCTCCAAAGTGTTAAATGTTTATTTTCCCTCTGGTAAAAAAAGAATCTTAACTTAGCAGGGAAGATCAAGTGAGTTTTGATGCCAGTTTTTTTCAAAGATTTTAAAAGGGGGAATGCAGGCTTTTCTTTTTGAGACTACAATAGAAGAAAAGTTATTATCAAATCTGATTTGTGAGTCTCCTAATTTTAGAGGTGAAAGAGACCAGGCAGTTTTCAGGACAAGACAAAACGATGAAAAAGGGTTGAAAATACAAATACGACAAACCAGCATCCACACTAAAAAATCTTTAATGTTCTCTAGTGCCTCTGCTCACAATTTCTTTAATGGAGTAAAAACTCAATACCAAATCACATCTTTTATACACAAAAGCCTACTCAAATTATCAATTATACAATTAAACAGTTGATAATATTAAAACTTTCCAGTTAGAAGCCACAGTAATCCCCGCAGGGGGTAAAGCACTATATTTTAAAATAAAAAGAGTTTCTTTATATAGAAGATTATTTTTAACATCAGTAGACTCATTACATTTTTCCACTTTTTCCAAAATTGTAAAAAATGAAGAACAAGCACAAACCAAACCAGAAATAAAGAAACCAAGTGAAGTAGCTAGATTGGACCCACTCACAAGTAAAAATAGATGAAAGACTCTGTTGTAGTAAATGAAATCCACTTTAAACACTCCACAAAAACATGTGAATTGTTCACCAAGGATAAGCACTTTCATCTAAAAGATCTAGGCTTCAT
Source organism: Protopterus annectens (assembly GCF_019279795.1). Taxonomy (NCBI): domain Eukaryota; kingdom Metazoa; phylum Chordata; order Ceratodontiformes; family Protopteridae; genus Protopterus; species Protopterus annectens. The sequence continues at coordinate 321,473,406 of NC_056727.1, read as the reverse complement.
CAGATAACTTATCACAAGTGGGAACTTCCTTATATACAAGTACAACAGGAAGTGACATAAGCAATAAAACAATTAAAGAAGCAAATTAATTTAAAGTAATACAAGCACAATGTTAGTAGTCCTGGTAGTGAATGCATACAAGTGATAACCTGATTTCAAAAACATACACACAAACACACAACCCCTTAATAAATACAAAATAAATGCTAAATAACAATGCCATAAAAATGTATATCATAAATATATGCATACAATATAAATATATATATATATATAAAATGTATATAAAAGTGTTTAAAATAGAACTGTAAAAGGCTGTTTTATAGAATGGATACTATTAAGTTAAATACATAAATAAACACTTAAATAAATACTGAAATAAATATTGGTGAGGTAGATTGACCTCTCTAGTGCTTTTAATTTCAGAATAGGGCTAATAGTAATGTGTTCATTAAGACCTGGCCAGTTCCCTGCATTTAAATGTAACTGCCAATATAATTATTTTTTCCAAAAATAATGAACAAGCCCCCCCTCTTTGTAACTGCTAATACTATCTATAATAAAACAATTGAAACTTGTGATCAATGTTCTCCATTATATGCTTACTTAGGGCATTGGTCTCTTTTTTTATTTTTAATATCATATAGATGTTCGTATATATGATTTTTAAACTTCCGGTCAGTCTTGCCAATGTAATAATAAGAACAGACAGTGCACATAGCACGATAAATAACTTTTTCCAAGCCACAATTATATTTCTGGTTAATCCTAATCTCTACATTGTTGATGTAAAATGTGTTCCCCTCTTTTATGTATCTGCAGTAGTTACATCTACCACATTTATTCATAAAACCAGTCCTGTGGTTGGAATAGATATTACTAGTCTTAAATATATTTTTCAAGTTCTTACCTCTTCTGTATACTATGGTGGGTTGTAATCCTATTAAAGATCTAATGTTCTTCTCATGTCTAAGGATGGACCAATTGTTTACTAAAATGTCTCTTAGCATAAAACTATCTTATGTAAAAATAGTGATAAAGGAAGTTTTAAAATCTCTACTTTCTTCAGTTGTAATATTGTCATGTTGATTAGTAGATGTAACATTTATAGTAACATCACCTGAAAGTAGAGGCAAATAAAAACCACGCTGCCTCTTGTTAACCACCTCAGTCATAATGTTACTTAGAAATTTAATAGGGTATCCTCTTTTCACAAACATCTGTTTTAAATTATCACATTCATCCAGGAATTCCTCCATGCTAGACACCATATGTGCTGCCCAAATGAATTGGCCCTTTACAATTGCCTTCTTTTGTTTTATAGGGTGAGTACTGGAGAAATGCAATAAATAATTTGAGTATATACTTTTTCTAAAAAATCTTTGATACAAACTTTTTGTTTAGATAATCTTTCACCAAGAAAATGTCTATGAAAGAAATCATGTTGAGCTCACTGCTGTGAGTCAACTGTAAAAATTATTTTATAGTTTCAATATAATCAATAAAGTAATCAATAACATCAATAGGTCTATCCCATAGAACAAAGATATCATCCAAAAACATGGTATAAAACTTAATATGCTTAAAATAGCATGATGAAAATAATTTTTTTTTCTCCCATTGCCTGACCACAATATTAGCATAGAGACCACCACATGCAGAGCCCATAGCCACTCCCTCTTGTTGCAAATATATTTCTATTTGAGACTAGTAATATATATTCCAACCACAAGTCTGGTTTTATGAATAAATGTGGTCAGACCACCCAACCGAACAAAATTTCTCGGTTTTTACCGGTTTTGAGGTCCAAATAATGGGGTGCCACAATTCAAGAGTGGCACCCCTTCATTTCCAAATTTCCAGGCTTCTCCAGGCTTTTTAATTTTTTTTTTGTTTTTTCTGCTGCCGTCATCACATGCAGAGGCATGTGTGATGTCAGCTCCATGAACAGCCTGCCAGCCTGTCAGAATTGAGTTCACTTTCTGGCCATAGCGTGCATGCATACAGTTTCCCAGCATTTGAATTCCATGGGCTCAAACTGTGCAGTCTTAGAGGAACGGGCAGCCAGAAAGGAGGATTTACTTTAGTACCGGTAAGGATTTACTTTAAATTCCTTCTGGGCCACAGCATGCATGTGCGCAGTTTCCCCAGCTGCTTAAAGCAGCATTTGAATTCCGTGGGCTCAAACTGTGCAGTTTTAGAAGAACAGACAGCCAGCCAGAAAGCAGGATTTACTTTAGCACCAGCCAGAATGCATTCCGGTAAAAATTTTAATTCTGGTAAAGGAGTTAATCTTTACTTAGAAGCAACGGACTTAGTCAAAATGCATTCCGGTAAAGGAGTTAAACAGCAGTGTCCATTTTTGTAACACAATGGACTTAGCCAGAATGCATGTAAGGAAGTTCTTTTCAGCACAAGTTTCAAGCAGCATGTTTCCAGTTTTTTTGTGTCATATATTTAATGTTTCCTTTAAGGCTTCATACCTGAAGTTGTCTTTCTGTTTTAAAATGAATGCATCATTTTTCAAATGGCATTTTTAATGGACATAGCTCGGTAGGTTTCTGCAGTTTTTGTGACACCTTGCATTTGTTTTGTGCGATATATTTAAGGTTTCTTTTAAGGCTTCATATCTAAAGTTGTCTTTCTGTTTTAAAAAGAATGCATCATTTTTCAAACGGCAGTTTTAATGGACTTAGCTCGGCAGGTTTTCATAGTTTTTGTGACACCTTGCATTTGTTTTTGTGTCATACTTAAGCTTTCTTTTAAGGCTTAATTTCTGAAGTTGTCTTTCTGTTATAAAAATAATGCATCATCATTTATCTCCTATGAGACACTAGAGAAGTTAAAAATATATATAACATTGATGTGACTGCTTTAGAATGAATACCAAAAGTGCTACCTGTTGATATTCATCTTCTGTGTTATCTTGCCTCCATCACTGTAAGATAAGAACACAAATGTTAGTTTAGTTTAGTACTGAGGAGTAAATCAAACATCTTTTATTATGTGCATTTTCAAGAGCTGTAAACAACTTAGTGTTTCAAAACATTGTTACTATAATCTTGCTCAAAATGTCTGCATTTTGCATATTCAGAAAAGTTTCTGTGGTTGTACCTTAACATTGACTCATTGATATCATATTCTAACTAAGATAGTGCTGTTGCCTGAAGAGAAGGTGTTATGATACTTGTAAGTCTTGCTTTACCTACTCCACTGTCATATTCTGAACTGGGTAGATGATACAGCTTTGATGACATCATTATGATACTTGTGAGTCTTGATTTGACTTCTTTACCATCATGTTCTGATTTGGCTAGGTAATGCAGCTTTGATGACATTACATCATTAAGATATTTGTAAGTCTTGCTTTGGATATTCCACCATGTTATACATTTGATCGATAATGCAGCTTTCATGACATCACTCTGCGCACACTATTCCACTAACATTTTTCTTTTAAGCCGTGTGTTTTTTAATGATTCCTTTTGAGTAGCACTGCTCAAATATATTGTCATGTTGTCTGTCTTGGACAAGCAGATGGGGGTTGGCTTGGCACTCCCTGTACATCCAACTTACCACATATCAAAATGTTCTTTTGGTCTGTTCTTTTAATCAAAGATACTCACAAATATCTTCTGCAAATTCTTGCTTTAGGTCAGAAACCTCTGTGAGTCATGGGCCAGATAATCATGGTGCTATGATGCTCATTCTGGTTCTCAAGATCCCCCTATTTCATTTACATTCCTAAGCCATCTTAACACGCCTTAAGAAATGTTCATTGCTTACAATCCATTGTAGAATTAACCTGATAAAACTTGTACTCCTTCTCAATCTGTGGGTTAGGTTGTGAAGATGAAAAAGGACAGGATTCTTGCGTTTTACAATATCACAACATTAATCCAAATAGCATGAATCATTGGTATACAGCCTGAGCAATTGTAACATACTAGTTTTCTGCTTTGACTTATTTTTTTCTTAATCATAAAAATTGCACCCTACTCAAAGGGACTATGATTTGAAAACAGCCCAAACGTAATCTTTATCTGCTACTTGCCAGATGCATTTTCTTTGAATGTGGGTTTCAATGTTTTTTCAATGAAAGTGAGTTTCAAGGGCAGAGAAGTTTTAATGCTAAGCCTATTTTCATCGTTAGACTATATTGTTTAGTAGATGTCTATCAGTATTTGTACTATAAAATGTAAAATAAAAGTTTTAAATGAAATCCAAATAATTGTAGAAGTAAAGCAGCATGCACATTGCAATGTTTATGGTAAATGGGACAAAATAGCCAAGCAATGGGACATTGGTTTTTGAATGGCTGCATGGGGGACTCTGGGACCATATTTTGGTTGCCTGTTCTTCAGTTTGCATTTGAAAGTTGGTATCCCATAATTCCATTGGGGTGGACGGGGTTACGTAATTATATATGCAAATTTTATGTTAATCAGCATACAAATTTGTACCTATTTTTCATGGGCCTCTGTCCAGATTATTGATGTTTCCAGGTTGACAGGTATGAATGTGGTAGATGTAACTACTGCAGATACATAAAAGAAGGGAACACATTTTACATCAACAATGTAGAGATTAGGATTAACCAGAAATATAATTGTGGCTCAGAGAAAGTTATTTATCGTGCTATGTGCACTGTCTGTTTTTGTTATTACATTGACAAGACTGAACGGAAGTTTAAAAAATGTATATAAGAACATCTATATGATATTAAAAATAAAAAAGAGACCAATGCCCTAAGTAAGCATATAATGGAGAACATTAATCACAAGTTTCAATTGTTTATTATAGATAGTATTAGCAGTGACAAAGAGGGGGGGGGCTTGGTCATTATTTTTGGAAAAAAGAGAATTATATTGGCAGTTACGTTTAAATGCAGGGAACTGGCCAGGTCTTAATGAACACATTACTATTAGCCTTATTCTGAAATTAAAAGCATTAGAGAGGTAAATCAACCTTGCCAGTATTTATTTCAGTATTTATTTAAGTATTTGTTTATGTATTTAACTTAATAGTATCCATTGTATAAAACAGCCTTTTACATTTCTATTTTAAACACTTTTATATAGATTTATATATATATTTATATATATTTATATTTTTATGCATATATTTATGATATACATATTTATGACATTGTTATTTAGCATTTATTTTGTATTTATTGGGGGGTTGTGTTTGTGTGTGTGTTTTTGAAATCAGGTTATCACTTGTATGCATTCACTACCAGGACTACTAACATTGTGCTTATATTACTTTAAATTAATTTGCTTTTTTAATTGTTTTATTGCTTATGTCACTTCCTGTTGTACTTGTATATACGGAAGTTCCCACTTGTGATAAGTTATCTGATGAAGTCTAGATCTTCTAGAATAAAGCGTTTATCCTTGGTGAACAATTCATGTGTGTTTGTGGAGTGAATAAACTGGATTTTGTTTACTACAACAGAGTCTTTCATATATTTTTACTTGTGAGTGGGTCCAATCCAACTACTTCACTTGGTTTATTTTCCAGAATTGTGCCTTGTAAACCTGTTGGATCGCCATTATGATACTATAAAAATGTTGCGCCAAAGGGCTTTCAAGTTTGCCATTCTTGATATCTCTAATATGTTCCTGCAAGCGTAACTTGAAAGCCCTTTTACTTTCCCCTGTATAAAACATATCACATGGACATTTTAAAACATAAATTATACATTCTGTATTTCAATGAAATCTATCTAGTACATGGAATCTGTATCCATTAATATTTTCAAAAGTACAAACCATATGTTTACATGAAATGGGTTTACCACAATGATATGCCCCCCTAAGTATAAGGGCCTTTAGCATCTTATTACATGGGACCACACATTTGCTATGTACAATTCTATCTTTAATACTTTTTCCTGTCCTTTCTCACTCATAAGGTCATAAGTAGTGACCATATATATTTTTTCTTTTCATGTGTATTATTTATTATGTTGCCATTACACCTATGCCTAATTTGTTTAGCACTATCCTTCTTTGCCTTATAAAGGGAGTTTTTCACCACTTCCTCATCATCCTCTCTTGAAATAAACATTTCTACTGTTTTATTAAATTCTTCATCCAAAATGGCCTTGTTGTTACACAACCTTTTAACTCTTGTTAATTCCCCATGTGGAAGTGACTTCATAAGATGTGAGGGATGGAAATTAGTACCATGAAGGAAATGGTTACCATCCTGAAATTTCCTATGTAGTCTAGTAATTATGCCTTCACTTCTACTTCCTTTTAAATACCCATCCAAAAATACCACTTGTCGGCCATGTTTATCAAACTTTATATCAAATCTATTATTATTTAATTCACCAACAAATATCATGACCTCTTTATGTTCACCTTTACAGACAAATATGAGATCATCTGTATATCTATAATACTGAATAACATATCTTTTGTAAAACTGATTTGCATATACATATTCATATTCAAAGATACACAACATAATATTGGCATACATGGGGGCAAAAGAGGCTCCTATGGCTGTGCCTTGTTTCTGATGGCATAAAGCGCCATTAAATTCAGTAAAGTTATTTTTCAAACTAAATTCCAGCAGTTCTGTTATATACAGAGCCACAGCGCTACTGCCCAATGCAAATCCCAAAGCTTCAATTCCATTACTATGTTTTATGCTAGTGTACAAGCTTTTCACATCAATAACTAGCCCAAACATATATTTCTCCCACTGAATGGTAGATATTTTACTCAAAAAATCAAACATATCTTTGATATACGAAGATTGTTTTTTATCTATATCCAATAAATAATCGTGTAAAAAATGCCAATTTTATTCAAAAAATATACTGACAGGCTGATACAATAGGTCTGCCTGGGGATTATGAATGTGTTTATGTATTTTAGGAAGGAAAAATAAAGTGGCCAGTTCACATCCCTCTATAGTAAATTTCTTATTTACATCATCCTCTGAAAAATACCCCAATCTGTGCCCTTTCATTAACAGCTCCTGATAATTATGAATAGCCTTTTTATAATGTTCAATATGAGCTACACTATATGTGCCAGTATTATTTAAATGTTCATAACACATACTGAGATAATATTCATAATGTAACATAGCAAATTTGTTCGATTTTATCTGCTGGTTTAAAAATTATTTCTTTCTTACTACTTAAATTTTGTAATGTCTGCCATTCCTGCTTAGTTAAATTATATTTTACTTGGTCCTTGCATCTTATAATTTTTTTAAAAGCATTTTGCACAACAAAATTCACCATAATAGAAAAATGATGTATTCCCTCGTGGTTAAAAGGTGTAATAAACTGTGTTTTAAAAGGCACCATTTTTGTAATAAGTTTACAATAAGCATTACACTCACCATAATAGTCCACATCAGAGGCACAAGAATAAAAACTTAAATCTGTATCACATGATTCATTCAACTGTTGTTCCACAATATTACTGTCTTTTTTTTCCTGAAAGAAATTTAATAAATGCAATTTCCTCACTAGGCAGAAAATATCCTTCATAATCAGTGGTGATGAAGCCATTCTATGTAGTGCAAGCTATAAACAAAGGTATAGTATCTAGTCCGAGAAGTCATTGTTCCAATGTATTCATCATTCATCAGACCTATCATTGAGTACAATTCTCCCTTTGGTATGTACCTTACCAGGCATATCTAACACAACAGTTGGAATGTCCACAGAGGTTCCTCACTAAAAAAATACAGGGCATAAGTAAAATGTCCTATGCAGACCGCTTCAAGGCCCTATTCATGTATTCTGCCTCCTACAGGCTTTAGAGGGGAGATATATGCCTGGCATACAGGGTATTGTCAGACCCCACTCTGATGAACCTTCTGCATATCCACAAAACAAACAGCACCAGAATTACCCATTCCTAAAGACTTAAACATTGCCTGTGATATAAATAGGACCTGCTGGAGAGATAGGTATGTATCCCAGGGACTACCCAATCGATGGAACAAGCTCCCTACCCATGTTAAGTAGAGTTCCTCCCTAACCCAATTCAAGTACAACTTAGACAACTGGAAGGGAAATCGGAAATTCATCCCTGGTTTGGCACCTATGTCTCTAATGGACACAGGTAACCTGTAAAGACTTAATCTCCCAGGCCCATAATTATACTTATCAAGGGTATCAGAACTTGTCAAAAATTTGGGATGCATGGCTAGGCTTAAAAAGGCCCTTGGGGTCATTAGCCTAGTAAACACCTATGAACCTATAACCTGGGCATAACGGTGGAAACAAACTTAAGGCCTAAATTAAGCACTGCAGCCTCATAATCATTTAGCGTATATCCAGATAAATTAATAACATAATCACCATTTACATCAGATTCAGTCACTATATCAGTTCTTTTTAAATTTTTTGTACCTTTGCTGCTGCTGTTGATACGGAGGTGGCTTCTGCTGGAAATGACCATCCCTATGCACTTCATATGCATTCCTCCCCCATTTTTTGGTGTTTTCTTCAATTCTATCTCTCTAAAATGTCTGTTGCATTTAATTTGTCTCTTTCACTGCTGGTAACTCTTGATATTCCATGTAATCACTATCCCAGTCTGTAGACTCCTCAGTATACTCAGAAGATGCGCATGCGCCTTCTTGCTGTATTATATTTTCTTTCAGGACTCAGAAACGGACATCCTTACATTGTTTATTCTGACTGGACTTCCACAAGAAGGCCAAGCCTTTCTTGTAGTCCTCCAAATCTCTTAGCAATTTCTTCTTTTTTTATGGCTAAGAGTTGCTTCTCTGATTCTGCAAATTTAGTATTAATATTAAATATGTATTGTTCTAACTAGCTAGCAGAGATGTTTGTTGCCAGTACATCACACATAGATGCTATTTCCTCCTTTAATCTATGTTAACATTTTCAGGACAGGTCTTTGTTTTGGCTGGAAAAAAAATTGCAATAATAGATCTTGGATGAACAAGTTTCCTATTTGAAGGGATTGTTGCTAAAGATCTGTGTGTAATTCTATACCAAACAATAAGGCTTATGGTAGATTTAATAGTTTAGGAATCCATGAAAATAGAAAGCTCACCATATTTTCCCCTTCCATTTGTTCAGAGACCCCATAGATCCTGATGTTATTTCTTCTGGCTCTGTTTTCCAGATCATTTATTGTCTCAGTAAGTTTGTTGTTTTGTTGTAGTAAGAATTCAATATTGTGTTCTCCCTCTGATAACCTAAAGTCAATATCAAAAACAGTCTTCGCTTGCTGCTATCTAGCTTTTCTGTTGTTTATTTATTTATTTTATTTTATTTGCAGTTTGTTAACTGAGAAAGTCCATTAGGCCAAAATGAGCCCATTTTCAATGGAGGCCCAGGAAGAAAAGCTCCATACACAGTTATTACAAAGCTAATATTAACAAAGTTAAGTACAATACAATTTTCAAAACTATTAAAAAACACAGTAATATAGAAGACAGAATAATACCATTTGAGCAAGGTGTTGTAATAAAGCATTGAATGAAATTAAAACTTAAGTATTTTGGAGTACATAAGTATAATTTGGAGTGCAGGCACTTATGCACTCAAAGTCTCACGAGGTGAGAGGTAAGAAGAATTAGAGCAAGAGAGCAGAACAGTGAAAGGTGAATAGGCTGAGTTATGAGAAAGCAAAAAAGGGAGAGGAAGAGGAAATGAAATGAAGGGAGTCACTAGCCTGAGTTTTGAGAAATGAGAAGAAAGGATGGGGGAGCAGAAATGATATAAATGGAGTCAGGTGGGGTGAGAGCATGAGCATTCCCAGTGAGAAGAGAGATGGGAATGGAGCATGGTCTTGAAGATGGAGTGGTTTTGGGTGATTCAAATGTGGGGGGGAAGTGAATTCCATAGGCGAGTGAGGAAGAAAGACAGGAGAAATTGCCCAGGTGCATGTAAGGGTTTGTACACTTCGAGGAGTTTCTGGTTACTGGACCTGAGTAGTCTGTCAGGATGATGTAAGGTAAGTATGGAGGAGAGGGAAGGGAAGTTAGAGGGTTTGAAAATGAGTTTGTGAGCAGTTAACAGTCGAATGTAAGAGAGATAGTGGGGGAGTTCCAGCCAGTTCAAGGAGTGGAGTGCATCACAGTGGTGAGAGGAGGATTTGGTCCCAGTAGAAAACTTAGAGATTTTATTGTAGCAGGATGACAGTTTTGACTTTAGGGAAAGTTGAAGGTTGGTGAGGAAAGGGGCTCCATACAAGAGAGAGGGGATGAGGTAGGAAATAGACAGCATATGTTTAGAAGAGGGAGTGAGATAATGGCTGTGATGATACAGCATTCTGAGCTTTTGGAGTGTTTTCTTAATACTAGCTTGTATATGAATGTCAAACTTTAAATGTTCATCAATGATAACACCTAGACGTTTTGTATGGGAGACTATTTCAATGGGAATCTTATTCTGACTGACTATGGAGAAGGAATGTTTACTGATAGAGGTGGTTTTAGATGGGGTAAAGATCATGATTTTGGTTTTGGATGCATTGAGAGCAAGATGATTTTTCAACATCCAAGACTAGGTACAAGAAAAGGCATCTTGTGTTAGTTGCTTGAGTTTGGGGAGGGATTGAACACAGCAAATTATGGTGGAACCGCCCACGTATTGGACAAGTTTTGTATTAGGAATGCACTGATGAAAATTATTAATGAAGTTGTTAAAAAGTAAGGGACCAAGTATTGAGCCTTGTGGAACTCCTGTTGGAGTGTGAAGGAAGAAAGAGGTACTATTGTTCCACTTGACAGCTTGCTGTCTATTAGAAAGATAACTGGGAAACCAGTTAATAGAGAAGGGGGAGATATTGAGGAGAGATACTTTGGACAAGAGAAGGTTGTAGGAAACATTATCAAAGGCCTTTGATAAGTCTAGGAAAAGGGTAGATACAATGTTGCCAGAGTCTCGGGCATGGTTGATGATGTCCAGGAAGGAGAGAAGGGCAGTAATAGTACTATGTCCAGGTATAAATCCATGTTGAGTTGGAGAAAGAAATTGATTGTCTAGGCAGTAGCAAAGGAGTTGCAAGTGTATACCTTTTTACAAGGACTTTTGAGATAGGAGACAGGATGGCTATAGGACAGAAGTTGGAAATTTCAGTATTGTTGCCTCCTTTGTGGGGGGAATGATGAACACTTTCTTCCATTGGAGGGGTACATAGGATTCTTGGAATGAAATGTTGATAAATATGGTGATGAGAAGGGCTATGCCATCGGCAGCTAGCTTGAGAAATATAGATGGAAGGTTGTCTGGGGCATGAGAGCATGGTTTTAGTTTTAGTAGAAATTTTTTATGGTGTGTAGAGAGATGGGTTATATGGTAAAGGGGGGAGATGAGTAGTGTTGATATTAGTGGGACTAGAGTTGAGGGTCTAGGATGAGGGTGGAGTAGAAGTGTTATTGGAGAATGATGTGGTGAGCTTGGGTTCAGGCATCTAGGCAGTGAGACATTTCCCTGTGGTACATTTGACTGGGGACACATGGCTGAAGTGACATTCAGCTGCAGAGAAATATGGCTGTTTGCAAATTCCCTGTAGGCAAAGAGAAGAAAGTGTTGCCATACCCACAACTTCAATAACCAAATGCACAGGGGGAAAATGATGTCCACGGTTCCCAAGGGAACATGAGACAGTAGGCAGTATGGCAGGCGTCAACAGCAGGCTGGCCTGAGGGCATGTCAGTGGCAGTAAAAATGCAGTGCACAATGGGCGCTGCCTTTATAATCAATGCGTGTGGACCACTACCCCCTTCACAGTGTCTAGGAAGCATTACCAAAAACACATAGTGGAGCAAAAATGTGGCTACAGTAGCATGCAGGATTTCCTTCATGCTGTAGCACACTTATACATGTTGTAGTTACATATGTATGTACTGCACAGTGATCACAGCACTCATTACTTCTTCTGTCTCGATGCATTTGTTTATTAATGCTGTAGGCATGGCAGTGTGTGCTTCTCTTCGCCTACAGGGAATTTGGAAACAGCTATATTTCACTGCAGCTAAATGTGACTTCAGCCATGTGTCCTCAGTCAAATGTACCACATGGAAATGTCTCGCTGCCCAGGTGCCTGAACCCAGTGAGCTTGGCTATTGAATCAATAAAGAAAGAGTTGAATTGGGTAGCTAAGATATGATCTGGAGAGTTAGGGTCAGGGCAGGGATTGTCTTTTTTGCCAGGAGAGAGAAGAGCAGATATACTGTTCCAAAATGTTGGGGGGTTGGATCTATGCTTGTTTTGAAGCTTGGAGAAGTGGGACTTTTGTTCTAAAGCAATTTGTTTTTTCACTTTTTACAGAGTTGTTTATACTCAGTAAGGGTGTTAGCTGTTTTAGATTTATGGTAATGCTTCCAAGATCTCAGAGATGCATGAGTGTAATAGTTGCTTTAGTTAGCCAAGGGGTGGATTTGGTTTTGATTCTTTTAGCTCTGGGGGGAGCAAAGTTATCTAGTAGGTTATTGAATGTAGTATTGAAGTATGTAACAGCACCGTGAAGAGGGAGGGTTTTTACAGGGTTCCAGTTCATATGTTTTAGTGAGTCAGAGAAAGCTAGAGGTTAAATTTTTTTAGGATACGAGTTGTGATGTACTTGTAGTGAAGATGGCGGGAGGATGGTGAGCGATGAGCAAAGGCAGGGAGATGATCACTGAGGGAGTTGTGTAGGGTGCCCTTGTTAGAAATGGAGTTAGGGTGAGAAACTAATATCCAGTCCAGAATACTACCACAGTTATCTTTATTAAAATCTCATAGGAGAGGTAATTATTTGGGTGTAGTTGTATAGGTTTATATTCTGAGGTGATGTAGGTGATTGAATAGAAGTCCAGTTTATATTTACATCACCTAGGAGTATAGTTTCATTGCTTATGTTGGATGAGAACCAAGAGAGGATATCTTCACGAATGGGGATGTTATTTCCTGAAGGAATATAAGGACCAGCTATACATACGTTTTTGTGGTTATTAATTTTCAGGAGGGCCAGGGTTAAGCTGTTGTAAATTGGGGTATAGGCTTGGTAAAGGGTGTCTCTGTTAGGGAGAAGGAGAAAAGTAGGACTACTCCACCACCTTTCTTTAAAGTTCTGTCATTTCGTATGGTCTTGTAGTTGGGAGGGGTAATTTCAGAATCTTTTATGTGGGATTTTAGCCATGTTTTGGTGATAGAGAGAATGTCAGTGTGGTAATGGGATAGCCAGGCATGAAGGGTAGGAAGTTTATTGCATACACTTTTGGTGTTAATAGTAGCAAAAAGGAGAGATTTATGGTGAGAGGGTAAGGAAGACAAGTTAGGGTTAGAAGCATGGTTGACTAAGGGTCCAGGATTAGGATTTATGTCACCAGAGAGGAGGATAGAAATATGCTGGAGTAGGAAGGAGGCAAGGTCTTTAGATTCTTTGGAGTTGGAGTTGAGAGCAGGGTAGCTGGAATGTCATTTATTAATTCAAGGAAATGTCATTTATTAATTCAATTAAAAGTAGCTGGAATGTCATTTATTAATTCAATTTGTCATTAAGTATGTCATTTATTAATTAAATTTATTTGGTGCAGTACTCTTTCATTCTGTCCACTTTATAGCTGAGTTTGTCTATTTTGATAACCAAGTTTTGAATATTAGAAAGGATTGAACTCTTTCTTCATTGTATTGTCTTGTTGAAGAGTCTTGGAATAGTTCATCTTCCTTCAGACATATTCTCCTTTTTTCTTAACTCTTGAAGTTGGATAAGATTGTATACAGAAATATCACTTGATTTTTATACCAAAATAATCCTAGAAGTTTCCAGTTGTTAAGTTCAGAACTTTTAAGTGATAATTCTTGAAAACGACAAAGAAATCCTGTTAAAAGTAATTGAATGAAGCAGAGCAGAAATTTTATGCTGCCATCCAGGCCATGTCCCCTGCATTGATGTACTCTTGATAAGATGGATAGCTACATGGCTTACAAATAGGATATGTAAAGTATACAGCAACTGGCCAAGTGAAATTCTAGGTTACCATCAGGGTTTCTCATAGCAGTCTGTCCTAGGCCCATACTTGTTTAGATTGTATCTTTCAGATCTACCTTTTTCGCTTGGAGGTGTTTTACAGTACATATGCAGATGACATGAAAATGGGAAAACTGATTGCATGTGTTGTAGACAGGGAATGACTGCAATAGAGCTTGACTAAATTGACCATTTGGGCACAGGACAATAATATTCTGATAAATACATCAAAAGCTAAGCATATGATATTTGGGAGACATAGATTGAAAAGTGAATAGGGCGGCCACGGTGGTGCAGTGGTTAGCATTGCTGCCTCACAGCAAGATGTTCTCTGGTTCGATCCTCGGCTGGGGTGCCTTCTGTGTGGAGTCTGCATGTCCTCCCTGTGGTCGCGTGGGTTTCCTCCGGTGCTCTGTTTCCTCCCACATCCCAAAGACATGCTGCAGGTGGATTGGACACTCTAAATTGGCCCTAGGTGTGCATGTGAGTGTGCCTTCTGTGGAAGGTTGGGCGCTGGGCTGGCAACTCGACACCGTAAAACTCCACTGCCATTCACTGTGCAGACAAGGTGATCCGCTGAGGCGACCCCTAACCGGGAAAAAGCCGAAAGAAGAAGAAGATTGACAAGTGAATATTTAATACAGCAAATAGTGATTGAACTGTAGATTCATTTACGGACCAGGGTATATGAGCAGATCCAGCTTTGAGGTTTTTTTTCTAATAATATCAGCTAATTGGTTAAGGATATTTATTGAATTATAGGTTCCATAAAAATTTATAAAGTGTAAGAAATCAGAAATGATAAAAGCACCGTTTGTCAGTAGCATTAGACCCAAACTTGAGTATTGAATGACATATGGAAACCTTATGAGAAAACAATCATGAGTGAATTGGAAAGAATATAGCAGAAATGTATCAAGGGCATCCATGGAAGTATAAATTTAAGTTATTATGAATGATTAAAATATCTTAACTTGTACAGTGTCTTATACATATATTTAAGAGGAGACCTTATTCGGGTATATAGGGCATTTAAGAGACAACCACCTCTGGGAATATTTGGGGTTGTCAAAAAGCAGTAGGAAATCATCATACAACCTTTGTAGAAGATTATATAGCAATGGGAAGGGTAACTGGTTCTCTAAGACAGTAGATGTTCTGTAAAATAGACTACCAAATTATAATAATGCAAACAGTAGTTTAGTTATTTTTAAGAACAACCAGGACATTTATTCTAGGAATAACTGTTTTGGTATATTGACAAGCTAGAAGTGCATTATTGCCTACGTTTGAAATATTTGTTATGTATAATCAGAATAGGAGGAAGGTGAATAGTTTCTCCTGGCTCAGATTATCTATACAGGAAAGTAATGCAGTGCACGCGCGTGTGTGTGTGTGTTGTGTGTGTATGTGTGTGCGTGTGTGTGTGTGTGTGTGTGTGTGTGTGTGTGTGTGTGTGTGTGTGTGTGTGTGTCACTCAGGGATGTAATTTGTGTGTTTGTGTCTGTCTGTAGCTGAGGTAGTGGGAGTTCCTGCCTAGTAACTGTGCTACTTACTAGTGTGGGAAGGTAAGGCATTACTGCTCAGTTGACCTATTCATACTTATACACATTCACTACTAATTGCATGTATCAGAGATATGACTGTCATGAGACTCAATCACATAATAACAAAGTAGCACAAGTCTCATATCTAAGCATCAAAACTTGCACTGGTCCACTATCCTTTATGAATACCAACTACAGTCTGAACCTGAATCACTAAATCTAGGGCACAAAAGCATTGAAATAACGGTTTGTTTATGTTCAAAAATTGTAAAGACAGTGAGATCATCTGTAAGACTGTGACTTTTGACAACAGTTAGGATTTGTGGTTCAATAAGCACCATCACTGGAACTTAAACATGAGAGAAAAGACAATTAAGGTATACTAAAGGGAAGAAAGATTGACACTGATCATGGAAAAAGGCAATTCAGAGACACACTAGCCCCAATGAGGAAAAACCTCATTAGTGGCTAATTTGAATGTCTGAATCTCTAAGTGATTACTGCAAGGGCTAACAAACACTTGGCGATAGCAATCACTGACAGTGGCCTATGCATCATGTTGACACAGGCACCTCCTTCATTTACTCGCCTGCATACATACTCACATCCAAATGCATACACATAGACATGCGCACACACACACACACACACAAACACACACACACACACACACACACACACACACACACACACACACACACACACACACACACACACACACACACACACACACACACACATACCCATACACACACACACACACACACACACACACACACACACACACACACACACACACACACACACACACACACACACACACTCACCCACATACTTCTTAGCCACCGCTGCTGTTACCAAATGTCCGTGACTTTGCCACTTGAACTGCTTTGTCCCTTCCCCAGGACTCCTCCAGTTAACCAATAATGCCAGACATTAAGGTTTCATTATATGTAATCCTCATTTGCAACTTCTGCTAGGAAAATATGTTGCTCTATTAACTTTTTAAGTGAGTTATAACAATATTTAAACTGTATCGCGAGTGTCTAATGCTCCCATCCTTTATTACAGCCACTGCCCATTAGCCTAGGAGAAAGTTGAGAGGTACATCATGCTCTGACAAACACAGACACACACACACACACACACACACACACACACACACACACACACACACACACACACACACACACACACACACACACGCACACACACTCTCCCTACCGCAACCTGACCACTAAACTTACGTCTCATGTGATTTCGCCAATTGAGAATAATGGGTGAGAGTGAAGATTGGCTCAGTTAACTAATGCAGCTGTCAGTAACATTTTTTTAACCATGCTGTTCTGTGAATCACTTCACTGTATAAATCACTTGCTGCAGCCTTTCAGGGGGAAAGCACATTTAATGATGAAATATATTATATAGCCTTATTGTAACTAAACTTTTCCACATGTGTACATAATAAAAACATTTACCACTACTTATGAAGGAGTTTTATGTTTATAGTTTGGCTGATCTAATAAGTAAAGAACTCTTTAAAGTAACAGTGCCATTAATGCTGGGAGGTACTATGGTGTTCTTTATATTCAAGGGTATTCTCCCAATAACCCCCTATTGGTGACGTATTTACCTTCTACAATATAACATGTATACTTATAACTGGGAGTGCTTATCTAGGGCATTATTAATATTTTTGTTTTTAATCTCCCAAAGATATTCATAAATCCTTGCATTATTGTCTGTCTGTCTTCCTCGCATAAAATGCCTGACAGGAAGAACAACTAGCCAGGTAAACCACCCCCTCGCTTTTACAGCTACAATATTCTGACCAAGGCATAGTTGTCCCATAACCTGAAACTGATATATTTGGCCCGTCTAAAATACAGCGACAATATTTATACCTGCCACAGTATGCCATTTTCTTTGTCTTGTTACCTTTTAAAGTAATTTTTTCAAATACGATTTTCAAATCAGTGCTCCTCTTATGTGAAAAGAAAATGGGTCTAGAACCCAATAACTTAGTTCTTTCATTCATATTGCATAATATTATTCTTATGTTTAATAATAATAATATCTTGAATACACTTTCTATATTTACAATCAACATTAAAAAAAAAATGTAGACTGATAAAAATTATTACGTGTTTTCTCTTTATGGTTGCCAATATAACAATTGTCTCTTAACACATGTTTAAAATAAATTTTCCTTCTGTTAGAGACCTCTATCACTAAACACCTCAATAAATAGAAAGGGTAGCCTCTATCTAGAAGCATCTTGGTCACTCTGTCTATCTTATCATTTGGTTTGCTATTTCAGGAAGAGATGTTACTACAAATTTTGCACGCTACAGACTCATTTGGTTACAGTATTAAACAACTCGGTGGTGGTGCTGCGGTAGCATTGTCACCTCACAGTACGACGTTGTCCTGTTTGATTCTTAGCTAAAGCATCTTCTGTGTGGAGACATGCATGAATGGGCGTACCTTCGTTGAAGGTTGTGCATCAGAGCTGGCAACTCGGCATGTAAAAATCTACTGCCAATCATTAGCGGACCAGAGTTTCGCTGTGGCGACCCCTAACCGGGAAAAGCGGAAAGACACAACAACAACAACAACAATTATGTCTACAGTGATGAATGCAGCTTTATATGTGGATTTTATGCAAACAAGTTAACAGTTATATATCCAAAGCACAGCAGTGTGAGTGTGCGTCAAGGAAGCTGAAAATGAACAACTAATTGCCTAAAGGGATAGAACCCTGACTGCAGCTCATATGATGCAAGTTCAAGTAAAGGGGTGCTGGAGGAACCATGCCCAGAGGACAGAAGGAGGGAATGGCATGTAGCTGTCCCATCGTGGCAGATGGAGACCTTCCTCTCTGTGGTATCATCAGATCCCACCTAGAATGGGAAAATAATAACAATGTGGACGAGGAACATGCATTTGACTCCTGGCAAGTGGTTTCAGCAGTAATGCACCAAGGGGACATAATCTTCTATGGAGGGCATATATGGAAACATGCACATCCTGCCTCTCCAAGAGGGGCACTGCATGGCCCCCACATATGTAAGCATGCATGACAGCCACCAGGGGAGAGGTGTTAGGATTTAGAAAAAAATCCCTGATGGCTGCCTTAATGACAGCTACTCTTGGCTTGCTGTCACTCCAATGAAAGAGAATGAGTCATCAATCAACTTGGTGTGGAGCTGATGGGCAGCTGGAAGAAAACAATAAAAAATACAAAGGAAGCTGAAAGTGTCCTTTTAAAACTTGAAAATTCAGCATAATGTTATCTGCAAAGTGAAAACCCAGGAAATTAATAAATAGCTATTGGATGATAGACACTACAAGATAAAACTGACCTAGGGCTATAAATTATCCAATACAATAAACATATACCATTAAGCACAGTGAAAATCAGCAAAAAATGAGTGAGAGAGAAGAAGAATGCAATATATAAGGCTATTTGCGGAGCAATATGAAACCTTCAATCATTAATTAAAACAGCAGATAGTAGGAAAGCTGAAAACTGAAAACCAAATAAACACATAATCAAACAAAAACAGTGCAACAGAAATGCAGAATGAAAGCAATCCAAGTGGCTGCAGTAAGTTGAAAAATAAAAATAACTTAAATTGAACTTTAGTTAAGCACTTTCATCCAAACACCTACAAATTCATCAAAACTAAAGTTAGTAGCCACAACACACATCTTAAATACTAAAAAGTCCCAGAGCACTCTCACAATCTGTCTTGCTTTTAAACCTTTAATCATGTATACACACAATGTGAATGACCCCTATTCAAATAATATGCACATTTTCGTTAACCTCATCTTAATCTCATCAACAGGAAATGAGTTGTTCCGAAAAGGGAAGAAAATATAAAGAATCGCCTGTATCAGAAATCACAGAGGCGGAGTAACAATAATTGATCTGTATAGTGCTGAGGAAAGACATAGAGGGAGTGGGCAGTTCTTACTAATATATCAAGGAAATTGTAATAATGAAAATGGGCAACATATAACAATGACAAAGTGACTAACAGGACTCATTCTAATAATGCAGGGCATGGGTCTTGGTGTGGGAGTTACATGTCATTTTTAATTCACTGAAAGGGATCTTGGACTACTCACAAATCTCATGATTTCTCTTAAGACAGCTTAGAAATAAAAATAGCAGTATTCAAGAAAGAGTTATAGCTCAAAAAAGGTTCCGCTATGAAACACTGAATGACAAAGCCTTGAGCATCAGAAACATTGAAGACAAATGGTCAAAACACTGAAGGGTGAAAAAGATAAATGCAGGTGCCTTTTGAATGGGGAAAATGCCCCTTCATCTCGGATATAGAAGGAAAATCTCCATACCCCTCAAATGTATATGAACAAATGCCATAATTGCAATGACTTGAAAACATCAGAAATTTTACCAAAGAAGGGAATCACTACAAAAACATACTTTGAAAATCAGCCTGGCATTTATTTTTCATTCAAAACAGCAATAAGCAATGTGGTCTGCTGCATCTCGTGGTTTGGGATGCTGATGCTTGGGGAATTTCATTTCACCCACCAGTACAGATATCCTCAAAGAAGTACTACATCAGAAGCAGAGTGGAGAACTCCACCTATGCCTACATTATGCATAGTAATGGAAGACAAACGGGAACATGCATTCCCAAGACAACTGACTAATCTGTTTATGTTTCCTTTTACAACTGACCTTGTACTAACATTTTATTTTAGTAGTAGTATGCAACTGTAGAAATGTGCTTTGTAAAACACTTGTTACATTAATGAGATTAATGAATGTTACTATTTTATGTGGCAGACTGCACACTGATAAACTTATTTCCTCTCAGATTTTTAACCTCCATTCAGTCTTAATAAGATACATTTTTTAATAATGATACAAAATGAATAGTGATGTAACAGTACTGCAGCTGAGAGTTAAGTGGGCAGCAGGCTATATTCCATAAGATATCCTACATAAATGCATATGGGATGATGACATTATTGCTATTATTATTATTATTGTTCATAGGTTCATAGGTGTTTACTAGGCTAATGACCACAAGGGCCTTTTTAAGCCTAGCCATGCATCCCAAATCTCTGACAAGTTCTGATACCCTTGATAAATGTAATCATGGGCCTGGGAGATTAACCATTTACAGGTTAACTGTGTCCATTAAAGACATAGGTGTAAACCAGGGATGTATTTCTGGTTTCCCATCCAATTGTCCAAGTTGCACTTTAATTGGGTTAGGGAGGATCTCTGCTTCACATGGATGGGGAGCCTATTCCACAGATGGGGTAGTCTCTGGGATACATACCTATCTCTACAGCAGGTCCTATTTATATCACAGGCAAGGTTTAAGTATCTACAATGGGTAATTCTGGTGCTGTTTGTTTTGTGGATATGCAGGAGGTGCATCAGAGTGGGGTCTGACAATACCCTGTATGCCAGGCATAAATCTCTCCTCAAAAGTCTGTAGGAGACAGAATACAGAGATAGGGCCTTCAGGTGGTCTGCATAGAACATATTACTTATGCCCTGTATTCTTTTAATGAGGAACCTCTGTGGATGTTCCATTTGTTGGATATGCCTGGTTAGGTACATACCAAAGGGGACATTGTACTCAATGATAGATCTGATGAATGCTGAATACAGTGGAACAAGGACTTCCTTGGACTTAGATGCCATACCTTTGTTTATAGGTTGCGCAACACAGAATGATTTCCTCAGTACTGTAGACACGTGATGATCAAAGGCTGGATTACTATCTATGTGTGTCCCCTAAGTCCCTGACTACTGGGTCATCTCTAAGGGATGTGTTGTCAATATGATAGTTACCATGGATGGATGACTTCCCAAAGGATGCTATTATGCATTTCTTGGCATTAGTTTTAGTCCATGGCTCTGACACCAGTTGTTTTTCTATATCAGCCCCTCCTGGTGAACATTTGTGTTAGTGTGTGATTCAGTGACAGCTCATAATTTGCAATCATCTGCAAATTTAGTCAGCCAGAGACCACTGACATTGGCCTTGACTTCTGAGAAGTAAATGTCAAAAAGGAGAGGTCCAAGGACTGATCCTTGAGGGACTCCACTTGTGAACGGCCTCTTTGTAGAGGTGGACTCCCTGATTCTAACTTCCCGGGTCCTGTCTGTGAGGCAGTTGGCAATCCACCGGGTAACATACGGGTTTGCACCTAACCTTTTGAGTTTGTCAACAATACCTGAGTGGGGTACTGTGTCAAATGCCTTGGCCAGGTCAAGGTAGGCAGTGTGTGAATGACTTTGCCCTCATCCATTGTTTTGGTGACCTTCTCAAAGAAGTCCACCAGGCTGAGTAGGCATGATCTGCTCTTGACGAAACCAATCTTGGTTGGGTCCAGTGTCTGGAGGTTTACTGTATCTCTATTGATCATTTCCATGATAATTCTTTCCATGGCTTTACATATAAGGTTAGTGAGACTTATGGACCTGTAGTTTCCAGGGTCTGTAGATGGCCCACAGTTGTGCGGTGGGGTGATTGTTGCTTTTCTCCATTAATGAGGCATAAAGCCTGTTTGGTGGCTATAGTTAAATAGTAATTCCAGAGGTCTTGATAGGTCATGTTTCATGCTATTAAGAAGGCATACTGGGATATTGTCTGACCCCATTGATGCAGTGTTCTTCGTCTTAGAGAGAGAATTAAGGACCTGTTCCCTAGTGATAGTAGGGGGAGTTATATCTGATGAAATTTCCTGAGGGAAAGTTGAGGGGGAGAGAGGTTTAACGTTGCAGCTAAATTTATCAGCCAGGTGGTTTATAGGTTCATAGGTAGGTACTAGGCTATCTGCCTGAGGGCATTTATAAGCCTAGCCAGAGTGTGTCAGCTTTTGTTGCCCCATTGATTAATTAACTGAGCCTTTGTCAAGCAGACCCAATGAAGGATCCAAGGGGTGTATTTTCTGTTACCCATCCACTCATCAAGGTTTCTCTTGAAGATTGTTAGTGAGGGGCTCTGCCTAATTATGAATTTTGTTCCAAAGCATGGGGAGTCTCTCTGACAGGAATTTATCCCTCCAGCATATTCTATTTATTGTTAAGGCTAAGTTTAGCTCACTAGAGCATGTGGCTTGCAGTGACTTGGATTTCTTTAGGTGGAGCATGTCCATCAATTCTGAGTTGGACATGGCTTTGTAAGTCAGGCAGAGATCACCTCTGAGTAAGCGATATGCCACTGAGTACAGCCGGAGTTTTTTCAGTCGGGCTGCATAGGACATATGTTTGAGGCCATAATCCTCTTGGTGAGGTACTTTTGTGGTCTTTCCAGCTGTTGAAGTATCTTGTGAGGTACATCCCAAATGGGGCATTGTACTCTATGATGGGTCTGATGAGTTACAAGTAGAGGGTCACTATAACCTCTTTATTTCTAGATGCAAACCCTTTAGTAATTGGATGGGCCACATAGAAGGCTTTCCTAACTACTTTGGCAATATGATTGTCATAGGAGAGATTACTATCTACCTGGGTCCCCAGATCTCTTATTACCTTTTCTGTATTAAGGGAGCTGCCACCTATGTGGTAATTTGTGGGTGTGACTATGCATTTTTTGGCATTTAGCTTGAGGCCATGACTTTGACACCAGGTGTCCGTCTCAGTAAGGCCCTTTTGGAGGATGTCCATGTCAGCCAGAGAGTCAGTTATGGCTGCCAGTTCGCAGTCATTGGCAAACTTGGTTAGCCATAGTCCTCCTGTGTTTGCCTGTACTTCTGAGAAGTATATGCCGAACAGTAGGAGTCCCAGGACTGAGCCTTGTGAAACACCACTTGTGACTGGTTTAAAGTCGGACCTGGAGCCTGCTATTCTTACTGTGTGAGTTCTGTCTGTAAGCCAGTTGGCAACCCATCTCATGATGTAGGGGTTTATGTTCAGGCTGGTGAGTTTTTCTGTAATACCTGAGTGGAGAATGGTGTCAAAAGCCTTGGTGAGGTCAAGGTACAATCTTTCCCTCATCTATGGCCTTGGTGACTGTCTCAAAGACGTCAACCAGGTTTAGTAGGCATGATCTGCCCTTAACAAAGCCGAACTGGGTCAGGTCAAGTGTTTAGAGATTCCCAATTTCTTTGTTAAAGAGTTCCATGATGATGCGTTCCATAGCCTTGCAGACCAGGCTAGTCAGGCTTATGGGGTGATAGTTACCAGGGTCAGTTGTGGCCCCTCCTTTGTGGAGCAGAATAACCATTGCTGTGAGCCATTCTATGGGTACGTAGCCTGTGGAGTGGCTGAGGATGAACAGCGTATTTAGTTGGGGGGTTAGTTCATTCTGTAGTTCGTGCAAGACGCAGCCTAGGATGCCATCTGACCCCATTGACGCTGTGTTTTTGGCTTTTGAAAGGGCTGTTTTCACCTGTGCATCTGTGATTTCCCAGACACCACACTTTTCTGGTATTGTTGTGGGCCCTTTTGGGGGTGAGAGGGGGGTGAACTTTGCACTGAATCTGTCTGCCAGGTTGTTGGCAATATCAGTAGGTTCAGTATATTTTGTGCTATTTTGCACTAGCTCAGTGCATATCTGTGAGCTGCCACTTAGATTCTTAACGTAGCTAAAGAAGGTTCTGTGGTTATCTTTTGAATCCTTAGCTATTTTTCTTTCAAAGTTAGCCTTGGATGATTTTATGAGGGACCTTAGTTTCTTACTGATACTGATCACGGATGTCTTTCCTTCTTGGGATTTGCTTTTTTTCTGAACTAGTTTCCTCCTTCTATTGTATAGCCTGTTTATGGCAGGGGTCCACCAGACTGGTTTCCTTTTCTTAGAGGAGTGAGTCTTGGTTTTGCTAGGGATGGCACGATTCATGCATCCTTGTAGGTGCTCATAGAGTGCATTTGTAAAGGTTTCTGCATCTTGGGCAGCATTATCCTTTAGCGTGGGGCTGTGAAACTTACCACCTCTGTCTTAAGTAAGGTGAAGTTTGCTTTAGAAAAGTTTTTACTGTGGTTTCTTTAGTTGGGGGTGGTGGGGGGTGTGGATATCCAGAGTGATTAGTTTATGGTCTGATCTAAGCAGTGACAGGTTGACCTCCAGTGTGGAACACCTGTCACCCATGTTGGTAATGACCAGGTCCAATATGTTTTCACCTCTGGTAGAGGAGTTTACCAGCTGATCCAGAGCATTTGAGTTGATGAATTCCAGGAAGCGCTGGGCCTGGGAGTTTGTGCTCGAGTAGTTTTCCCAGTTAATGGTAGGGTAATTGAAAACACCCAATATCTGGATGTTTTGTAGGACCTTCATGTTTTCCAGTGTCTCCTGAAAGGTGGAGTGGTGGTCCTGGGTCATGGAGGGTGATCTGTAGCAGGCCACAATTTGGATTGCAGATTTGCCCGATGTTAGCTGCACATGGATGATCTCAGAGGTATCATGCTGCGCCACTAACCTGGAGGTGTAGGTATCCATGATGAATATGGATACACCCCTCCTTTTCTGTTTTGGTCCATGTTCTGTGGCCAAAATGTGTGGTATGAGTTTGCTATATCTTCTGGCTCAGTATAGGTGGCTCCATTTACAATGAGCTCTGCACACAATTGTGTATTGCCTTTGAGGTTGCGGACATAGCTAAAGTATGCTTTGTGGTTGTCCTTGGCCTGGGAGGCCAAGCTTACCTCAGATTTGGCTTTGGTAGACATTATTTATCTCCTGAGTTGTTTGTTTAGTTTGATGAGCATGGTTTTATCCTGCTGGGTGCTGCACCTCCTAATTTTTGCCATGATTTTCTTCCTCCTGTTATACAGCCAATTGATTTTGTGATTCCACCAGGGTGACTTGTTTTTTGAGTTAGTTCTGTACTTCTTCTATTATTATTATTAGCAATAGTAGTATCCAAGGTTTATATTCATATGTAAGGGTGCCTGCCAACCCTTAACCCCCTATAATCTGTAATAAGGTAGTGTTTTTTAAATACTGTTACAAACAATAAAATAAGACTATTGCAGTGGGAGGGGGTTAGGGAGTATCAGCCCCCCTTACGTTATTGATATCTTACATAAATACTTGTAAGTAGTTACAGATG
Organism: Protopterus annectens; assembly: GCF_019279795.1. Lineage (NCBI taxonomy): Eukaryota > Metazoa > Chordata > Ceratodontiformes > Protopteridae > Protopterus > Protopterus annectens. The sequence continues at coordinate 321,447,830 of NC_056727.1, read as the reverse complement.
TTTCTAAATGATGCAGTGTACCTTTGGGTGTATAGTATATTCTCGAAAGCTGACAATGTCGAATCTGACATTGTTGACATGAGAATATCGAATGCTCAGAATCTCGAGCGTGTAAACAGAAATCTCCATAAGGGGAGATTTCCATTTACTGCAATATAGTGTGGTCTCGGAGTTTGTATATTTAAGTAGCAGGGGTGTGGGGGGTGCAGGGGTGCTTGCCCCCCTGCTTAAACCCATTAAGGTACTTTTTACTTTTTTTTTTGTGTTTTTATAAGTTCGATGTTTGAAGACATCGACCATATGGGGTCCACCATATGTTGTTCGATGTTTTCAAACATTGATCTTATAATATAGACCCGTACCTTTTATATTAATTCTGTATATTCCACAACTATATCAATGTGACTCATTCTACCTCCAAACATTTCACAACTTGAAGTTGAACGCACAGGATTAATAAATATGCTGTTGTTATATGACGTGTGCTTATTGCACACTACTATGTAGCTTCCCCCACAGTATTCTTCAAGTTTTGTAGTACCAGCAGGTATGTTTAGAGGAAGGCAGTCACTTCTACCAAACCCCAGTGACATGGTCCTACCCTAGCACAGTAGGGGTGATACACATGTGCAATTACCACCATAGGCCACCCTATAGAGTACATAGGCCATACCATGCAGAGAGACTGGTTGTGCTGACATTGAGGGCTACCCTGTTCCCAGTACTATCTACATACAGTACATACTTGCAGACACAATATTAGTATTGCTTGGCTTTTATAAAGTGCTTTCCTGTTTAAGGGTGCACAGCTTTAGCATAGTAGGCAACATAGTTGCAGAGTATTGAGTTCCTCTGCAGAGCTCCCTATAGGTCTGAAAATGTCTGCTTTTCTTTCTACTACTGCTACTCAGATGTTTAATATAGCTTCTCAGATCTGCACAGACTAGCATACAAAATTATTTAAATCCAAAACAATAAAATTTTATAGCTGTTTGCAAAACATTAAGGTAAAATAGATCAGGAAGAATAAAAATCTATGAATTGCTTTTATTTTACTACCTCACTCCTGTCACTGTACTCAACATTCACATTTTGTATTTTTTGGTCCCCAATTCCTCTTGCTGCTGACATGTACCTGCAGCCCTAGTTGGCTGACATTGTGTACCCATAACCTCATAGTGCACATGAATGGCACTTGCTGAGGAGAGAGGGTACAGACCTTCCTTCATGGCATGAAGTGTGACTGACAGTGGTTCATGACATAAATCAATTGGTGGGACCACAGCTGCACATTCAAGATAAAATATTCTGATACCTTGTATGTAGCATGGCTTTGGAATTATTAATGCAAATATGAGCAAGCAATATTGGACACCTAGAAATGCAGTAGGAGGTAACTACAGAAATACCTGGAGGCTCACTCAGTTGTAATGAGTTAATGTAGGTTCACTGACAGGATGCAGCTTGGAAGAGAATGATGTGATGATACAGAGGAAGCTGGACATCCTATGTATCCAACAGATGAGATGGAAGGGCAGTGCAGTGGGATCCAAAGTCTACTACTCAGGAGGAGGACTGGTTAGAAATCTAGAAATGGTGTGGGAATTGTGGTGGGACTGAGTCTACAGAAGGCAGTGAGGAATATCATTAGAATTAGTGACAGGCTCATGGCAATCAGAGTCCAGTGTAATGATAGGGCAGTATGCATAATCTCAGCCTATGCTCTGTCTCTCTTGGACAGATGCATTAAGTGCTGATCATGGAAACAATGGCAGAACTTGGCTAGGCTTTTAAGGGCCCTAGGGCCATTGGCCTAGTAACTTACTATGATCATATGATCCTGTGCATCACAGCACAGTTGTCAGTGTGAGGAAAAGAGTGCATTCAGACAGCAGTTGCAGGACCTACTAGATAAAGTAGGACAGCATGACCTGATGTTGGTAATGGGTGACTTGATTGCACATATTGAGAATGACAGAACAGGATATGAAGACTGCCTGGGTCCACTTGGATGGGGCTATAGGAATAAAGAAGGAGAGACCATTCTAGACTTCTGTCTGGCAAATGGCTTGATAGTAGCCAAGACATGGTTCAGAAAGAGAGACAGTCACAAGATCACATACAAGAGTGACCAACATGCAACTCAGGTAGACTTCCTCCTAGTAAGGGCACTGGGTTAGAATCAATGATTGCAAAGTCATCTTCACTAAAACAGTTGGCCCGCAGCATAAACCACTGTTTGCCTTAATCAGCTGCAAGCAGTGGGCAGAGAAGCTCTAAGGTCAACAGAGACTAGGCTGAAGACCTGGAAGTTGACTGGAGAGAAAGTACAACAGTTTATGGAATTACTCAGGGCGCTAGCACCCCAAGAAGAGGAGGAAATAGATGGAGTTGAAGAAGAATGGCAGCACCTCAAAACAGCATGTGTGAGGAGTGTAGAACTAATATGGGCTGAGCCAGGTATGGAAATAAGGTACTTAAGGAAAGCTGGTGGTGGAATGCAGAAGTCCAGGAAGTCATCAAAAGAAAGGAGTAGTACAGGAAAAAGTTGGAGATAGAAAAGATGGACCAGGCTAGGAAGGCCGGCTAACAAAGAAGGTAAGAAAGGAGTTGCAATAGCAAAGGACAGGACATTGAAGGCAATCTGCCAGCTTCTGAAAAATGACTCAGTAGGTGGCACTAAGAAACTACATCAGGTTGCAAGCCAAAGACAGAAAACTAAAGAAAATAGTCAGACACCCTTCATAATGGATGCCAGCAACAACTGGCTCACCACTCCCCAGGACATCAAAGGCTGATGGAAGGAGTATTTCCAGCAGCTTCTAAATGAAGAAAACCCCACAGAAGCTGTACTGCCCCAGAAATAGCCTAATATGAGAGAAGAGGAGGAACCCACTCTAGAATAAGGAAGAATAGCAGTAAGACAAATGAAGTCAGGGAAAGCACCAGGCTCAGATGAGGTCATAGCAGATATGATAAAGATGCTGGGTGAGATGGGGCGAAATGGTTCCTGAGGTTACTCATAGCAGTGTGGAGAAAAAGGTGTATCCCAGATGAATGGTGAATAAGCATAGTCATGCCAGTGTATGAGAACAAAGGGGACATCCACAACTGTGGACAGTACAGAGACATTAAACTTCTGTCATATTGCATGAAAGTTCTGGAGATGGTGATTGATAAATGGATATGCAGTGTACTAGAATGCAAGATGGGAGATGAGCAGTTCAGATTCCGATCAGGATGCAGCACAACTGACCCAATGTTTGCAGTGAGACAGATAGTTGAGAAGAAGCTAGAGATGAGGAAAGAGTCCAACTGGGCATTCCTATACTTGGAGAAAGCATATGACAAGGTCCCAAAAAAGCTGATTTGGGTAGTAATGCAGTAGTTCAAAGTCTCAGAAACATTGGTAGAATTAGTGTAGGCTGTGTACAAGGACCCAATAACTGCAGTACGAACAGTGTTCGGTCTCACATAGGGGTTCTCTGTGGGAGTGGGTATGCACCAGGGTTCAGCTCTGAGCCCAGTGCTGTTCATACTAGTGATTGACTACATTAGTAAACAGGTTGGAGGGGACAGATCAACAAAGCTGCTGTTTGCAGACAATGTGGCATTACAGGCAGACTGAGCAAGAATTTCAGCAAACGTTAGGGAAATGGAAGACTAAACTGAAGGCACATAGGATGAAAATGAGCATAGATAAGACAGTGGTAATGGCAGCAAATTGGGGAAATCAGGAGAAGCTGAGAATTGAGATAGAAGGGAAGATAGTGGACCGGGTTAACAGTGGGGCTGCAGCCAACTGGCATAGAGTCTCAGGTTTAGTATATGACAGAAGAATGCCAAAGAAACTGACAAGTAAGCTGCCCAAGACAGTGGTGCAACCAGTACTACTGTATTACGCCAAAACCTGGGTAGTAAAGGCAGAGCAGATGAGAAAACTAGAGGTGATGGAGACAGAGATGCAGGGATAACATGTAAACTCCAAACAGGCATTAGCCAGGGGTCAGGATCAAACTTTATACCTTGTACATGGGAGGGGAAAAAAAACTTAACCATTATGCCAACAAGTATACTTTATAGTGTATGGAGTTCTGTAATTACATTACAAAATCAGAAAAAAGATAAAATTTATAAAGGGCTTCTTCAGCACAAGTGTAGCAGTGCTTTCAGTATGTATCCCCTAAACACTGTTACTATCAGGTCTCATGCAAGAGGTGTTCCTTTGCTCTCAACTGCCACTGAATATCTTGCCTCATATTTTTATTTTGCCCACAGAACATTGTACTGAGTCTGTAAATAATGTTTTGAAGTAAATGATAGTAATATAAGTGCTTTGCTAGCTCTCAAAGTTAGTAAAACACTTCACATGTTTTTATATAACTGGTAGTACATGGAATATAAAGTTTCATGCACTATAAATAATGGTGATGGGTCACTGATCGTAACTATTTATTATGTGTTCTTGACATGGATGCCAAGCACAGCTCTCAATTTCTTAGCACAAAAATCTGGACAAAGACAAAAATAATGGGGGGAACAAAGCCTCAAAAATAGGGACAATTTTTAAATTTAATTCTTTCAAACTTAGAAAGTTGCTACAATAGACAATCTTGTGTTTCCATGCATTTTCTAAAGCATATGAACCTCACTGCTAAAAATATAAGTCAAAAATCTGGACATTCTGCAAAAATCTGAACAGTTGAGCAGTATGATGCCAACATTCACACCATGAGCTTTGCTCTTGATTATAATTTCTTGGCCTGCATGTCTTGACAACATAATAATAAAGTTACAATTGAAGAGCCAGTCATAATCCTCTATTTATAACATTTATGCTGTGTTGTTATTATATAAATTTTATGTGATACATTTTGTCTTTGTCTGTATATAGCTATAGCTTTGGTTATACATGTTTTTTGTTAGTTATCTCATCCATGAGGTTGAAGACACTCCTGGGGTAACCATTATAGTACTTCAGGGTCACAACATGCTTGTCAGCATTAGCCACTTTGTTTATGCCTTTTTTGTAATTCTTTATATAAACTCTACTAGTAGCCATTGGTAAGAAACTTTTAATATTACCTGTCCAGTTTAAGACCTATCTTGGGGTGTTTGGCACAAGTGCTTGTGCTTTAGTTCTTAATGGCATTGCCATGTGGTGCCAGACTATTTTGGATATTTTCCACCTGAGGTGTGGTCCCAGTTAACTACTGTTCATCTACCACTCAGGAAAAAAATAAAGAAATAAGATATCAGACCAATGAAACCACTCAGAGTAGTAAAACCTTATAGTATGCAAGAAGGAAGGCTGCATCTTATATGTTAGACAAAACTGAGGATTGTTAGTCATACTGGTAAGGGTGAAATGGAGGAAGGAGTGCAGCTGACATTACAAGAGATAGAGCACAAATAAGAATTATTATACTACAAAATAATAGTTTGCAACTTGTTGTTCCTGTTGGAACATGTTCCATGTTTAATTCAGGGCAGTGTGCACTTCCTTTACAAAGTTGCAATAACTGGGACAGCAGCAAGTCTGAGTGGAAAGGGTTGTGACATTTGAAATCTGTTTGCTTTATGCCATTACCCTGGTTATTATTCTTTCTGAGCAGGATGGCAGACAATTACTACAAAACCTGGTCTTTTGATTAAGTGGAACGAATTATTTTCAGTCATTTTCAGCAGTATGTATTACCCAGTGAGTAACACGGTGATGAGTAATGTAGTGAAAGGAATTAGTGACAAAATTTTAAAGCAGTTGTAAGCATCAGCTAAAAAAAGCATTTCAAGATCGCTGTTGTAAATAATATTAACTATTAAGCACTGTGCATGAAGAATGGGAACACCACAGTGGATTTTAATTTCATGCAGTAATTTGTGTATATTATTGCTGCAAAAAGTAAAATAAGTATGCTTTTGTCTTTGTGCTTAAGAACTTATCCAAAAGTTTGAAACCTTGAAAAGTTTTACATGAGATAGCATCTGCTATAATAAGAACTGGTGATGAATTCTCAAAGGTTGTTGCATATAAGAAGCTAATTACATGCAACGGTGAATGAGTGCTACAATTTAAATTAACACTTTATTTTAGCACCTGTACTAAATTTAATCATGTGACAGTTAATTGTTTATAATATGAAAGTAATTGTACTTTTGGATTTTACTGGTAATAGCAAAGAACCTTAAAGGAATGCCTAGTTTCTAAGAACTATATTATAAGTAACAGTGCTTTGTAAAAATTAAAATGTTTGAAGTCTGAATCATTTTAGAAAGTTTTAAAGGGGGGACAAAATCAGTTGAGTTTACATTGATAAATCACATTATAGTAAATAGTTTAACAATGAAATAACTAGCTAACTAGAATACAACAGTATTTGCTGTTTTATTTTACTAGTGAAAATGTTTTTACATGGTATATTTATGACTGCATCCAAAACATATTTTCACCAGACATTAATATAAAGGCACTGAACAGTATAGTGTCCACTATTTGTGTTCAGCAAGACTCCTAGCAGCTCTTTTTGAAGACATTTTAATTTATGTTTCATTTAGAACTGTCTCTAGTTAGGAAAGTGTGTCATTATCTTGTACACTGATGTAAATGGATTAAATGATTTTTGTAATATGCATTTTATGGTGAAGAGGCAGTTTTAATATAAATATTGTTGGTTGGTAAGTGTTTACAGCTATGTATATTACAATTTTATTATGACCAGTTAGCAAACCAGTGCACGTGTCCAGTCCTCTTATCCCACATGCCTGCTTACTGTTAAGTGTTACCCTATAGAACTACTTTTATGTTCTCATTAGTGCTTACAGTGTAATCAACATTTTTGTTGTAGTGTACCTTACATGTTTCATCAGCTGTACTAACACTGCAAAACTAAAATATAAAAGGCCCTGGAACTGTCTGAATTTGTAATAAATTGTGTTTGATGAACAGTGTAATCAAAGTGAATTTTGCAAAGGAAATGCTTCCTTTCCTTTCTGCATTACTATTAGAGCAATACCATTTTTAACATTTTAGGCATCTGAATACATTTATTTAATTATCATGCATTGGTGCACTTTATTTTCTTATTTTTATGTAGCATTTTCCCAGTGTGCCTGCTGACCACAAAGCCCCACCTCTATCATGTACTAACTTGTTCAAGTGGGGCAGTCATCCAGGCAGCCGCAACATTGTTTTGTGATCTCACTAACCTGCATCTCGGCAACAAAAGCTTTCTCTTTATTTTAGCCTAATACCACTCATAGTGATAATATGAGCACTTGCATCACTGCAAGGACAACAAATCCCCCCTTTTCTTCAAGTGCATGCTCTCCAGGCTGCAACACCTGGGGGTGCCATCACTAGCTTGAACAGACACACCCACATCTTTTCTGGCACCAGCTTTCTGCTTCATCATTGAATTCTGCTCTCCAGACAAGCCCCTGTCATTAAAGCAGTAGTTTTAGCCAGGTGAGACCCTCCATTCTTCCCCACCATGATGGGCATGCCCATATTCCCTGCCTGAGCTTTCGAGCACTATTATCACTTGTCAGACTGAGATTACCTAGGTTCTACTCAGGGTTTAATCTCTCTACCTCAATGGCACAAGCTTTAGTATTTTACTTTTACCTATTTTCTCTTTTATCTAATATAATATTGGACATAATATTGACTTTGTTTGTTACTGTCAAAAGCATTAAGGTTTCCTGATGGATTTTTGTTTCCAGGATACTTACTATATTATTGAAATTATAGACACTGTTATGGATCATATTTTTGAATGAGTATGTAATTTGGATCCACCCACACTCAAACTATTTGTCTGTGTTAATGAAGTGATGATGAATTAATTTTCTTTTGCTGTGAGATTTGTTATAAGGACTTCTGCAGCTGTATTGCAATTATAGTACATATATAGCTTCTTTTGTGTCTACTACACTTGTGCGAATTATAGAAAAGGTGCATGGAGGAGATGCAATTTTAAGCTGTGATCACAGTAATCCAAAAGTGAAAAGTAATAATTTCAAAGTTTATGCTGTGCAAATCATGTGGACAATTCTCCTGAAGAAATGCAATAGAAAAAAAAAAACAACTTTAGAAGCTGTACCTTTTTTCCTTTAGTCCTACTTTTTGGACAACTATTTGAATATATTATAGATGAGTTTATCTACTGAGAGTTAATGCATTTACACATTGTACCTAAGTAATTTATGGTCCTCCCTCTGTACATGCTGACTACCAAGTGTTTCCATGGCAGCCATTCCCATTCATTGCCTCATCCGGTGAGAGCTGGCAGGGGGAGACAGTCATACAGGCAGTCTTAGCAGTGGTTTGTAAATTCATTGTAATCCTACCAATGAGGACATGTTTATTTAGGCCTAACTCCTTCCTATGTGAGCAGTAGATGATCAGCATCACTATGGTGAACAGCCATCCATGATGAGGATGTATGTTTCTGTGCACTCATGATAAAAGCTGCCCCTGAAACAGCTTCAAACAGCTTACCCCAGAGATATAGCTTGCAGTGCCACCTCTTTTCGGAGGAATTTCAGCAATGGATGATCCTGGGTGTCCCCATTTCTTCTAGGATGGGCATGTCTATCCTCCCTTACCAGATCTATCAATTGCCTGAGCCTCCTAATTCATCTCAAATGGCCTGGACCATAGTCAGGGTTTTATCTCTCTATGCCACCAGAACTGGCTAAGTAAATTTCTTTCTGTTTTATTTATCTCATGGACTTTACTTGTCATAGTTTTAAAGAAAAATAGATCACAGACTCAGGTGAATTTTGTAAAGCAAGATAGATAAAGAATAGGCTATTTCTGACTCTAGCCTCTGAAGAAGGAAAGAAGGATTATGCAGCCAACTGATATTGTGTTGAGGTTTTGTTTTGGAAAGGAATAGGAAGGGAGCAATCTCAAATTTTAAGATCTTATTCAGGAATCAAGATATACAAGGAGAAGCAATATAATGTTAAACGACAAAAGAGCAGTTTGAGACAGAAAATAATTTCATAAATAATTGGTTGGTTTGGTTGGGTAGTGAGATCAAAGTCTAACGATGAGGTGAAAATAAAGGGAAGGAAAAAGTGAATTGTGAAACAGAGTTATCTTTATATTTACATCTAGGTCCCCTGCAAATAGAAGAAATAAGGTGTACCTCTCTGAACTCCTCAGACAGAGAAGAGGAACATAATACTGAGTTTCAAAATATATTAGTAGCACCTCTGGTTGTCAAAGATAAACCTTAGATAAGATTCTTTCATCTCAGAACCTCCAAAAACAGCTGGAAGTTGCATATTGCACAGGGACCACATTGATGAAAAAAATATATAAAATGTCAATAGACGACAGAAGATATAAAAATATGTATTTGCGCACTAATAATCAATAAACAAGGTTTATAAAAACAGATTAGGAATGTAATACAAGCAAAATGAAACAATTTATGTGACAGAGAGTTTTAAAATAAGATTTGGTGGATATTTTGGTGGATATATGTGAAACACGGGAGACTTAATCCAAGTAAGCAACTTTCTTCCTTTTATATGAATTAATCAATCACCTCTATACTTAGATGCAGAGAAGCACTCAATCTTTACGACTAGAATGTTACTGACTTACAAGAAATCCAATATTACTGACTTACAGAATTACAATTATGGGAAAAAATGATGGAATTGGCATTGATATGAGACAAAGGGAATTTACTGTGAAAATGTGAGAATGTTATTAACAACAAATAACAGTTAGTAGAAAAAAAACTAAGGACATGTTCTTTACTTTTTCACTTACTAAATAGTGTTGCTTTATCATGTTGTAAGATTGATATTTCCAGGCCAAAAGTGAAAATCAGAATCTAAGATTTTATTATCCACTGGTTTTTGATGTATTATGAGACAAAATGACACAATCTCAACTTAAAGTAAGAATGCAGTGGGTTATACTATGTGCCCAACGTAATATATTAGGTATTTACAAGTATTTACATTATTAAACAAATTAGAGATGATTGTCCAAAAGTGCAGATCTACTTTGCTTAGTTGAATGTCCATATACTCAAACATTATTTTTGCGAGATGAAAATAACAAAAACTGAAATCCCGAACTGCACAGTTTTCCCCAGGGCAAGTAAACACTTGCCCAACTCAGGAGAAATATGCCTTTTCTCCACTGTAGTGCCATCTTGTAGGTGGTATATATATATATATATATATATATATATATATATATATATATATATATATATATATATATATATAAGAGAGAGAGATAGAGAGTAAGGTGGTGTGGGGGGCATAGCCCCCCACCTAGGTGGGTTTCAGATACTAATGTGTGTTTTTGTGAAGTTTCGGGCAAGTGTTTACTTGCCCTGGGAAAAATCTGTGGTTCACGATTTTATTTTTTGTTATTTTCCTCTCATGAAAATAATGTTTGAGTATATGGGCTTTCGAGCATGCAATGTAGATCCCCAAAAGTGCCTATCATGTTCATCCTTTGTTACCAGGCCAGCTAAAAATAGAATGTTTCTTACCAACAGAAAAATGTTCTGCTTTGTATCTTTGTCCTTCATATGCATTAACTTATTTGTCAACAGACATTGTGTCTGCTGAAAAAAGGCATTTTTTTGTTAGGTTCCATGAGACATCAGAATTCATATATCTTAGCAATTGTATATATTGCATACATGTCTGCTTTAAAATCTTGTAAACATTTTGATGGTAATTATTAATACGAATGTTTTCATTTTGTCAATTCCTTATGGTCTGGGTTATGGCTACAAGTGGTTCTTGGGATAAATTCACTTATCTTGTTAACAAACCTCAAATAAATAAATTATTTTACCAGAGCTTATGAAAATCTTCTATAAATTAATTAGAGGTAAATAAGGATTCGGTACTCTTCTTTGAATTTATATCCTGAATTAAGTTTGATATAAATTCTATTGTGTTGTAGAAAAGGATTTGATATAGTGGAGAAATAGATTTCTGATCCTGTCATGGCTGGATGATCAGTGTCTCTATGAAGCAGATGGGTTAATGATCGATGAATAACAGAAGAACATGACTCTTGATGATAAGAATACAAGGATAATTTCATGGAACACTGCTGAACTAATAACAAAACGTATAGTAGCCTCATTGTATGAATTTCTGTAGGAGGAATGACATTATAAATGTAGATGAAATGATGAAGAAGATATCCTTAATGTCTTCAAGATTTATTCTGATGATATCAATAATAATAAAACTAACATATCAAATAAATTACATACATTTTCTGAACAAAAGATTAGCAAGCTATTTAATGAAGAAAACATTATACTTACTAAAATCAATAATGCTAACAGAAATAACATATAACAATAATAATAATAATAATCATAGAATGCAAAACCATAGAGACAAATGGAATTATCATAAGCTTCCTTCATGGAAATATATATATTAATAATGCCTATCTGTCTACTATATATATATATATATATATATATATATATATATATATATATATATATATATATATATATATATATATTTATATAGGTTTACTACTTTAATCTCGAGGTGAGATGCACACAGATAAAAAATGTAAAATACAGATGTTTGAATTTTCATCTGGATGAACATCTCAATGTTCGAAAGTTTATATTAGCGAATGCACTGTGCATTTGCTAATATAAATTGAAGAACTGCGCAGAGATCATGGCACAGTGCAGTTAGGGAAATTCATCCCTTTCCTCACTGTAGTATGATCTTGGAGTTAGAATATATAGTTAGCAGGGGGTACAGTAGGGCTTGCCCCTTGCAAAAATGCGATGTTAGGTATAAGAGTTTACTTTACATGCTGTCCTATATGGATATCACATGATGTGTTCGGAAACAATGTCGAATTCGTTCAGCTGATTTGACATTGTGACTTGTTCTGTGTTTTGACTTTCGAGGTTTGTTTTCGATATGTTGAAAGGAAATTATTATATATATATATATATATATATATATATATATATATATATGTGTCCACTTCATATGTCCATAGCCTTAAGCAGCAGGCCAGTATGACCCTGACCTTGAGTAGAATCTTACCCTCACCAAGAATGATGCCACAATATGAAGACAAGATGATCAATTTCAACAATTGGCTTAAGTATTGGTGTCATTCAAAGGGGATCCAATACCTGTCAGCCTGGGATGACATGCTCGACAAGCCACGATGCTTCGCTAGGGATGGCTTGCACCTGTCACCCCTGGGCTTTCGGATATTGGCAAAGGCTCTTGCTACCCCCATAGTGCCTTTTTTAGGCAAGGCTCAAAAGACAAACCCATTTCCATAGGTATCACAAGGGATAAAAAACTAAGAGTAATGCTATTCAATGCCAGAAGTCTAAACCTCAAGATGCACGCACTCAAAACTCTCCTTAGCATGGAGAACATAGATATCTGTGCAGTAACAGAAACCTGGTTCAAGGCTCCCAAGAGCACCCCAGCACTACCCGGTTATACCTCATACCATGCTTTTCGGCCCCAAAACTTGGACTGAACCACAAACGGAGGGGGGGTATCAATATTCATCAAAGATATCCACACCTCCAGGTTGGTGGCACAGCACGAAGCATCAGAGACTATCCATGTGCAACTAACAGTGGGTAAAACTGCCTTCCAGTTTATAGCCTGCTAGAGACCACCCTCCCAAACCCAGGAACCCCACTCGGCCTTCCTGAGAACACTGGAAAATATGAAGGTCTCTCCAAACACCATTATATTGGGCAACTTCAACTACCCAAACATAGACTGGGAGCATTACTCTAGCTCCAACACCCTAGCCCAAAGGTTCCTAGAATATATAAACTCAAATGCTATGGAACAACTTGTTACCACTCCCACAAGAGGGGAAAACATACTGGACCTGATCATCACCAACATGGGGACTCTATGCTCCAGACCAGAAGTGTATCCCTCACTGGTAAGATCAGACCATAAACTAATCTCACTGGATATTCACATCCTGACGCCACCCACTGCCCAGAAAACCACAGTGAAAAACTTCTCTAAAACAAATTTCACACTCCTCAAAACCGAGGTGGAATCCTTCAAAGCCCCCGGACCTGTGGAAAATACGGCCCAGACCGCAGAATCCTTTATAACCACATTCTATGAACACCTTCAGGAATGCATGGGTCATGCAATCCCAAATAAAACCAAGACCCGATCCTCCAAAGGCAGATGTCTTGTCTGGTGGACCCCAGCCATAAACAAGCTATACAATAGAGGGTGGAAGCTACTACATGATAGAGCAAAATCCCAAAAAGGGAAGGCATCTCTGATCAGTATTAGCAAAAAACTACGGGCACTCATAAAATCGTCTAAGGCCAGCTTCAAGAGAAAAATTGCACAGGACACTAAGGATAATCACAAGGCTTTCTTTAGTTATGTTAGGAACCTGGGTGGGAATTCCCAGATATGCTCAGAATTAGTCCAAAATGACAAAAAATACACTGAACCCACAGACATTGCCAACATCCTAGCTGACAGGTTCAGCGCAAACTCCCCCCCCACCAAAAGGGCAAATATCTATCCCAGAAGAGTGCTGCCCCCCTGACATCTCAGATGCTCAGGTAAGAGCCGCCTCTCCAAAGCAAAAAACACAGCATCAATGGGACCAGACGGTGTCCCGGGCTGCATCCTACATGAACTCCAAGAAGAGCTAAACCCAAACATAAAACTACTGTTCAATCTCAGCCTTACTACAGGATATGTACCCAAAGAGTGGCGTACAGCAACAGTGGTCCCTCTCCACAAAGGTGGTGCCTCAACGGATCCTGGAAACTATTGCCCCATAAGCCTGACTAGCTTGGTCTGCAAAGCTATGGAAAGGATCATCATGGACCTCATAAATAAAGATATTGGGGGCCTACTGACACTGGATTCTACCCAGTTTGGCTTTGTTAAGTGCAGATCCTGCCTCTTAAACCTGGTTGATTTCTTTGAAACAGTCACCAAGGCCATTGACGAGGGGAAGGTGGTCCACACAGCCTACCTGGACCTCGCAAAAGCCTTCAATACAATACCCCACTCAGGCATTATAGATAAGCTCACCAGCTTAAATATAAACCCCTATGTCACTAGATGGGTTGCAAACTGGCTCAAGGACAGAACCCACATGGTTAGAATTGCTGGAGCCATGTCAGACTCCAAACCAGTTATAAGTGGCATCCCACAAGGCTCAGTCCTGGGACCTCTCTTGTTCGGTATATATTTCTCGGAGGTACAGGCCAACACGGAAGGACTGTGGCTGACCAAGTTTGCACATGACTGCAAACTGGGCGCCATAATTGACTCTCCAGCCGACACAAGCATCCTCCAAAAGGGCCTCATAGAAACAGACAACTGGTGCCAGAGCCATGGCCTCAAGCTAAACACCAAAAAGTGTATAGTCATCCCCTTTGGCAAAAACAAAGTTCCCACAAATTACCACATAGGTGGTAATCCATTAAGTACAGAAGAAGTAATTAGGGACCTGGGGACCCAAGTTGATAGCAATCTCTCATTTGACAACCACATGGCCAAAGTGGTTAGAAGAACATTTTATATAGCCCACCTAATCATGAAGGGATTCACATCTAGATCAGGGGAGGTCATCGTGCCTCTTTACTCATCCCTCATCAGGCCCATAATTGAGTACAATGCCCCTTTTGGGATGTGCCTTACCAGACACCTGCAGCAACTGGAAAGACCCCAAAAGTACCTCACCAAGAGGATCAAAGGGCTCAAACAGATGCCATATGCTGCCCAGTTAAAGAAACTCCAGCTCTACTCAGTGGCATACCGCCTGCTCAATGGCAATCTGTGCCTGACGTATAAAGCCATGTCCAACCCAGAATTAATGGACATGCTGCACCTCAGAAAATCCAAATCCCATCGAGCCACGCGCTCGAGAGACTTGAACCTCAGCACTGAAATAAATAGGACATGCTGGAGGGACAGATTCATAACCCAGAGGCTCCCTTCACTCTGGAATAAAATCCCAGTCCAGGTTAGGCAGAGTCCCTCATTGACTCTCTTCAAGAGGAATCTTGATGAGTGGATGGGAGATTGTAGGTTTACCCCGGGTATCACTTCTGTGTCACTGTTAGACAGAGGCACAGTATACTAACCTCGAAAAAGGGCATAGCAAAATTATTTTAAAATGGGTGGCAAAAGCCAAACACACTCTGGCTAGGCTTATAAATGCCCTAGGGCAGATAGCCTAGTATGAACCTATGAACCTGAAATGATGCCTCAGTACAAACAGAAAATGATTGACTTTAACAATTGGCTTAGTTTCTAGTGGGAAATATGGCACCGAGATTTGGCCAAGTGTGATGAACTTTTTTGCACATGTTCCAATGTTAAACACTGAAATACTTTAAGGTGTTTCTCATAATCATTGCTGGCTGGATGTAAGATGGTATGAATTGCAACCAAAAACATGAGGAAATAGTCCAGAAATAAATACTAGTATCCAAAAGCACTGGACCAAGATAAGGACACCAGAAAAACTCCCACTCTTTATTGGCACCAAGGATTACAAGTGATTAAACACTCACAGGGAACTTCCCGGACTTCATCAAAATAAAATACAAGAAAAAAACCCACATTTAAATAAGGACCCACCTTGAAATCAATTAAGTCATAATTAAAAATTAAAAAGACATACACAGCAGCAATGCATGTTATACAATATGAAACAATTTGAAAATACATAAATATACAAAAACGCATTATAAAATACATTGTGGTGAAATAAATATATATCTTTTAAAAAATAGTAAAATATCATTCTGCCAATAACAAATTATAATTTAGCAGATCTTAACTTTAATAAAGGAAGCAAGGAAATATGGTCATTAAGACCTGGATATTTATTAGCCTCCAGGACTATTTGCCAGTAAGTTTCCCTAAACTCCAATTTCATTTACCAGGGACCCACTCTGATGTCTCTGGGTAACATTTTTAACACAAAAAACTTAAAGCTGGCCCCCCTCACATTGTAATGTGTGCCTAAATAGTGCATTCTTGGAATTACATTTTTTTAATATCATTAAGGTGCTCTTATATTCGGCGTTTTAATTGCCTTTCAGTTTTCACTACATAAAATCCATCACAATAGTCGCATAGGGTCAGATACACTATACCAGAAGTATTACAATTGGTGTATGTTCTACCCACCAACTTTTTACTTCTTGCCTGAATAAAAACACTGTCATCATGAATAATGTGGGGGCACTGGTGGCAAGCTCCACACATGTAGGTATCAACTTTTCTTTGGGAAAAAAACAGGCCTATAATTACTTTGTTCCAACAAATTCTTTATGTTGTGTCTCTTTCTAAAAATTACCTTTAAGAGCCGATTCTTAAAAATATCCAGATCTGTAAATTCAAGGAATTTGCGCCATTCTTTCTCAATTATGCCTTTAATAAAATAGGCATCACCACTAACATTTTTGACAAAAGCTCTATTGAAGTGCAGGTCAGAAGACTCATCTACTGTCTTTTTAATAAAGTAAAAGAACCAGATCCTAATGTCAGGGGGTATTTTTACTGTCTACCAGTGCAAACTTCATTTTTAACATCCAAAATCAAGGTTTTAAGGAAGCCTCTTTCTTCAAAGATCTTTTCTATAACATCACATTCAAGATAAAAATCATCTTCTAGTGAGATCATGCGGCTACCACTAACTAATTGACCCTTAATAATACCTCTTTTCTGGAAGGCAGGATGTGCAGTGGAATACCAAATATAGGAATTTAAAAAAGTTTTTTTCCTATAAATTTTAAATTGGAAACCCCATGAATTTTGTATATAGATACATCCAGATAATGCATAGAATCAAAGGAAACCTGGTGTGCAAAATTCAAAAAGGTTGTATTTTTTTCAGTTTTTCAAATTCCTATATTTGGTATTCCAGTGCACATCAGTGTTGTGCAACAAACACTCCAGTAGTGGTCATATGTGAGTCATCCTTTCCTGGGGTGACTCATGGCCCTGAGATGTGTTCTATGTCAGTGCAGACAGATACAGATGCTATGACCATAGGTTCTGCTTAGCAATATATCAGCACAGCATGTGTTGTTGAGACATAATAATTGTTTGACTTACCTGTGGTTTTTTTTTCAATTCAGTTGGTATAATCCATCAGTTTCAGTGTGTGTGTCTGTTAGTTGGGTTGTGGGTCTCTCCCCCTCTCTCTCACAGATGTAGGAAATACATCTGTTTTGTATAGGCAGCAGCTTGCCTTTTGTAGGTAATGCTCTAGAAATTTTTAACTCCTACTCTTGTTTGGATAACAATATTCCTTGTCTAAGTCCTAACAGTCTGTAATCTGTTATCTCTATATGTGGAGCTTTTCTCCCCGGGCCTCTACTGAAAATGGAAATATATCCAGCTAGACTAGCCCGGTTAACAAATGTAAAATAAATAAATAAATAAATAAATAATATGTTTTGAACGTCCTATTTTCCACATTTACATACTCCCTACTATGTTCTATTACATGCTTAATTGTTTGACTTACCTGTGGTTTTTTTTCAATTCAGTTGGTATAATCCATCAGTTTCAGTGTGTGTGTCTGGCGGTTTAGTTGGTTGGATTTCTCTCCCTCTCTCTCTCACAGATGTAGGAAATACATCTGTTTTGTATAGGCAGCAGCTTGCCTTTTGTAGGTAATGCTCATAAGCAGCTGATGGCTTGTGCACCAATTGGAGTCCCTCAATTGCTAATTGCATGTAGAACAGCTGTGGTATCATTCCCATACCCAATAGCATGGAATCACACTCCTATAACTGAGTACCTAATGTTGGCATTGCCCCTTTTCCTTGCCTGTGATGAGGACTTCATGGAGGTGTGTGACAAACAGCATCACAGAAGGTAGCTGGAAATACCTCTTACAACAGACACTGTGGAGACAGTCCAACAAACTGGGAGAGAATGTTGCAGACATAGGGACAGAATGTAAGTATTGCTGTTATACAGTTGAAGTAATGCTATTTTGACAAAGGTACTGAAATACTATCACAGCTGTGTGTGTGCATTGATGTGATATACTGAGCTCATACCATTCAACTGTCCAGTGTTATGTGCCTCATATTTGTAGATATGTCATGAAGAGTTGTGTTATGTCTGGCTAATAATTATAAACCTGTGAACACTGACATTGCAATATCATCTTCTCTTTCTTTTGGCTGTAACTGTTAGTGGTCACCACAGCAGATCATCTGTCTCCATGTCTTCCAGTCCTCTGCATCTTGATCTGTCACACCAACCACCTGCATGTCTGCTATCACCACATACATACATACACCTTATCTCAGGCCTTCCTCTTTTCCTCTTACCTGGTAGCCTCATCCTTTCCCAAATATACTTAGCATACCTCCTCATCACATGTCCAAATCAACATAATCTTACCACTCTCTGGCTTTGTTCCCAAGCTGTCCAACCTGGGCAGACCCCCTAACATAGATATTCCTAATCCTGTCCACCTTCGTTACACCCAGGGCAAATCTTAACATCATTAACTCTGCTATGTTCAGCTCTGACTTGTGCCTTTTTTTCAATGCCAATGTCTCCAACCCATATGACATAGCTGGTCTCACTACCCTCTTGTAGACCTTCACAATCACTCTTAACTCATTAACTCTGAGTACAGTCACAGGCCGCATTTAATGTTACATCCAAGCACTCCCTGAGACGTTAACTATTGTGATATGTTACATCTGAGGTCATCTAGGAGCACAGATACTTTTCTCTGCTTTACCAGTTCAAGTAAGCACAAACACTAGCCTTCGTCCTTTACCTGCATTAAAGCAAAATAAAAAATATATAAGGAGGTGTAAAAATAACCTTCTAAAAGCAAAAACTTAATTTAGAGCATTAGAAATCACTAGTGAACACTATTGTTTAGCCCGTATTCTTTCACTGACTCAACTGGTGATGCAAGCAGTAGCAATCAGATTGCTGCAAGAGGATTCATCACTCAAGCTCTGAATAATACAAAGCGACAGTACAGTGAGGGACAATTCAGATAAGCAAGTCTGGCATAATATAAAAAGCACATTTTTTTTTTTGTTGTTTAGGGATTAGATTACCAGTTAATGAATTCCTCTGTAAAAGATTTCCTTATTGCTAGGTGTAGCAAGGTACAGTTACGTAGTGTTCACTGACATTCTAATTCCTAACCTGCTGAAAGTTTAACTTTCTTATTAAAAGAAAAGAACTGTAGAAATCTGCTTGTTACATTCATAGCAATCAGATTCCTATAGTTTTAACCACACATTAGGAGCTAATCAGCTTAATTCATAACTGCAACTAGAATACCAGCATTTTAGTGCACTTTAGTAACAATTTCTCCCCATAATCCTTTGTGCACTCAATAATGGCAACTTTTATTTTTGAGTCTGAAATGACAATGCACAGGACTGTGTCAAATCTAATTACACTGCAGTCTTCAGCATCCGTTCTATTTTCTTAGTAATACAGCATGTTGTCTAAAAAATACAGGAGTAAAAAAAAAGAAACGTAACTAGGTCTGGCTGGCTCATCTGTTTGCATTGAGAGGCAAGTATTTTTAAGTGTGACCCATTACAACCTAAAGCTATGTATAACAAACTCTTAATGTGGTATTTGGTCATTTAAAATGTAGTATTATTAATGATGAAGTAAGAAAGATTGTATATTAGTAACATAGTTTTCATTGTAGTCTTACAGCTTATTAGTTTAGCTGTCCTTTATTTCCCTTTGAGACCATCACTGTTATTACAATCTTATTACTTATATTTTTTGTAATATGTTTTTATTTGTTTTGCTGGTCATTTCAAAGAAACTTAACTGAATATTGTTAGATAACTGGTTGAGCTTTTATAAGCATGCTGCTGTTTTAATTAGTTAACCATGAAGGTAGTTCCAGTGCACTAATTATGCTATGAGTTATGTTTTACATTCCTAAAGAAAGTCACTTTATTGGTATTTTCAGTTTAGCTTAGGTATGCCTTATACATTTCTTTCATGTTGTTGTTGTTGTTGTATCTCATTTGTCCTGGTTGACTTTGAAATGTGGAGGAATTATTTTTCATAAAGAGTGAAGAAAAAGAATGAACACTGTTTTCAGGTTACAGTTTGCTGGAGCCAAAATGATTACAGCTGATACTAGCAATATTGTTGCTTCAGAAGTTTGGTTAGACATTTTGTAGACTCCTTATTATTACTTTTGTAAATAAGTTAATTATCTATACAGTATCTGTTTGTTACAAAATTTTGCCTCTAATATTTTCATAGTGTCTACAAATCACTGAAATCTATCATTTACTTTTGATGGTCAAAGTTTGAACTAGGAAAAAAAATGATTGGGGGTGAGACTGCTGTAATCTTTTCTCTTAAGTGAGAGTCTTTGACCATATTTTGACAGTTTTGTGGAACCTCTTCCAATGTGACTACCCATTTATTACCCAGTCATAGGGATTATTCCAGTGCAGTACAGGTGGAAGACAGGCACGGGGGAGGGGTATCCATTGTGTAGCCATGAAGGTTGCTTCTGCCCTTACTGGCACACTGGTGCTGAGGGTAGGTATATTGCCTAATCCCACACTCCATAGATGTGGATGAGCTACCCATATTACCGCAAAGCCCAGCAATGCCCCCCACCCACCCACTGCAACAAAATGCTTCTGCGCATTTACAAATGAAGGCCACTGTTGGACATTGGTGAGTAAATGTGTAAGTCTGTTTTTCCAGCTTTACTGTTTTGAGAGTTATGCTGAGACAGGATAATTCTAAATGACAGGCAGCCTTGTATATTTAACTGAATATCTTTTACAGGTTTTGAGTTACCAAAGCACATGACAAAAATGCAGTTCAAGCTTTTATGAGAGTCATAAAAAGAACATTCCACCTACTTGCAGACATGAATCGATGGAAAGTAAAAAGAACTGATCCTGTCTGCTTTGTAACAAGATATGTAAATTAGGGCTAATTACTTCATTTGTAAATGTAGGGTTGGGAGGTTGGCAAGATGGTTAAGGTGTTTACCTTGCAGACACAAGGTACAGGGTTTGATTCTCACATGAGGTAATTCGCTAGGCTTAAAATAGCCCACAAGGGCAGTTAGTCTAGTACTAACCTATGAACCTATAAATAATTTAGCTAGATCCTAATAGGATGTCTTATATTTATATATAGGGTTATGCTTCTTGTTTAATCTACCAGTCAGAGGAAGTAGAGCCAGAATTTGAGAAATGTCTTGTCAGTCATGAAAGGTTTGTTAAAAGGCCTCCATGGCAAAGCTTATAGAAATAAAAGTCATATCTGAGAAATGCATCAGAGAAGACATGAGTGAGTAAATGTGTTTGTATCTTATCTGCTTTAGCAGATGTTCATAGGTTAGTACTAAGCTAACTGCCCTTGTGTGCCATTTTAAGGCTAGCCAATTATCCCTTGTGAGACTCAAACCCTGCACCTTGTGTTTATAAGGCAAACACCTTAACCATTAGGCCACCCTCCCAGGGTAGTTTGCTGAGTATTGTAGGTAGAACGGGAGGGGTTAGTTTACCAGGAGGTGGATAAATGGGGAATATGTCAAGAAATGCAATTCTAGTTACACGGTGAGAAGAAAAGTTAGGTGACGAAGCTGTGGTCAAAGATCTTACCCCAGAGGCAAAAGGAACACCTCAGACACTCACATTGTGAACAGGAATGCAACATAATGGTTTTTGCTATGTAAATAAAACTTTCTTCTGAAAATGTAGGATAGTCTTCAGATAATAAGCTGGCTTGGAGAGGAGGATCTGAATGCATGAAAATATATCTTCATTGTAATAGCAGGTGAATTAATGAATGAGCATATTATGTGCACCATTTTATAACTTTACAGTTGATAAATGTCACCAGCATTATGAATATGATTTTCCTGTATTTTAGGCATTGATAAGGGTAGGGAAAGGAGGAGTTTAACTATTACAGACATAGGAGTCAAACCAGGGAGGGGAAGTGTCAATTTTTTAAATGACAGGTTGGTTAGGGTAGCAATAAGAGTACACTATATATATATATATATATATATATATATATATATATATATATATATATATATATATATATATATATATATATATATATATATATATATATATATATATATATATATATATATATATATATATATATATATATATAGCCGGGCCAGTGGAAAATATGGCCCAAACCGCAGAATCCTTTACAAACGCATTCTATGGACACCTACAGGAATGCATGGATCGTGCTATCCCAAATAAAACCAAGACTCACTCCTCCAAAGGCAGGAGACCTGTCTGGTGGACCCCAGCCATAAATAAGCTCTACAACAGAAGGAGGAAGCGACTACATGATAGAGCAAAATCCCAAAAAGGGAAGGCATCTCTGATCAGTACTAGCAAGAAACTACGATCCCTTATAAAATTATCTAAGGCTAGCTTCGAAAGAAAAATTGCACAAGACACTAAAGATAATCACAAGGCCTTCTTTAGTTATGTCAGGAACCTGGGTGGCAACTCCCAGATATGTTCTGAGTTAGTGCAAAATGACAAAAATTACACTGAACCCACAGACATTGCCAACATCCTGGCAGACAGGTTCAGTGCAAACTTCTCCCCCCCTACCCCCCAAAAGAGCAAATGTATATTCCAACAGAGTGTAGCCTCCCTGACAACACAGATGCACAGGTGAGAGCTGCCCTCTCCAAAGCAAAAAACACAGCATCAATTGGACCGGACGGTGTTCCGGGCTGCATCTTACACGAGCTCCAAGAAGAACTGAACCATCACATAAAATCACTGTTCAATCTCAGACTTACTACAGGATATGTACCCAAGGAATGGCGTACAGCAACAGTGGTCCCACTCCACAAAGTTGGTGCCACAACGGACCCCGGAAACTATCACCCTATAAGCCTGACTAGTCTGGTCTGCAAAGCTATGGAGCATATCATCATGGAACTCATAAACAAAGACATTGGGAACCTCCAAACACTGGATCCTACCCAATTCGGCTTTGTTAAGGGCAGATCTTACCTCTTGAAAATGGTCGATTTCTTTGAAACAGTCACCAAGGCCAGAGATGAAGGGAAGGTAGTCCACACAGCCTACCTGGACCTAGCAAAAGCCTTCGACACAATACCCCACTTGGGCATCATAAATAAGCTCACCAGCTTAAATATCAACCCCTATGTCACAAGATGGGTTGCAAACTGGCTCAGGGATAGAACCCACATGGTCAGAATTGCAGGTGCCATGTCAGACTCTAAACCAGTTACAAGTGGCGTCCCACAAGGCTCAGTCCTGGGACCTTTCTTGTTCGGAATATATTTCTCTGAGGTACAGGCTAACATGGGAGGACTATAGCTGACCAAGTTTGCAGATGACTGCAAACTGGGTGCCATAATTGACTCACCGACTGACACAAGCATCCTCCAAAAGGGTCTCACAGAGACGGAAAACTGGTGCCAAAGCCATGGCCTAAAGCTAAATGCCAAAAAGTGCATAGTCATCCCCTTTGGGAAAAACAAAGTGCCCACAAATTACCACATAGGTAGTAATCCATTAAGTACGGAAGAAGTAATTAGGGATTTGGGGACCCAAGTAGATAGCAATCTCTCCTTTGACAATCACGTTGCCAAAGTGGTTAGAAAGACCTTCTATATAGCCCACCTTATCACAAAAGGGTTCACATCTAGATCAAGAGAGGTCATTGTGCCCCTCTACTCATCACTCATTAAATACAATGCCCCATTTGGGATGTACCTTACCCGACACCTGCAGCAACTGGAAAGACCCCAAAAGTACCTCACCAAGAGGATCAAGGGACTCAAACAGATGCCCTATGCAGTTAGGCTAAAGAAACTCCAGCTCTATTCAGTTGCTTACCGCCTACGCAGAGGCGATCTGTGCCTGACGTATAAACCCATGTCCAAACCAGAATGAATGGACATGCTCCACCTCAGGAAATCCAAATCCCTTAGAGCTACATGCTCCAGGGACTTAAACCTCAGCACAGAAATAAATAGGACATGCTGGAGGGACAGATTCATATCCCAGATTCTCCCCTCACTCTGGAACAAAATCCCAATCCATGTTAGGCAGAGCCCCTCAATGACCCTCTTCAAGAGAAATCTTAACGAGTGGATGGGAGATTGTATGTTTACCCCTGGGATCTCTTCTGTGCCCCTACTAGACAGAGGCATAGTAAACTAACTTTAAAGGGGCTATCTTCTGTGACCTACTATACAGCGGCACAGTCAACTAATCTAAAAGGGTGGCGAAAGCCAAACACACTCTGGCTAGGCTTATAAATGCCCTAGGGCAGATAGCCTAGTATCAACCTATGAACCTATATATATATATATATATATATATATATATATATATATATATATATATATATATATATATATGTATATATATAGATATATATGTGTGTGTGTGTGTATATATGTATATGTGTATGTGTATAAACACACACACACACACACACACACACACACACACACACACACACACACACACACACACACACACACACACACACACACACACACACACACACAAAGCCATACATTTTGGTCAATATTTCTGGCTTTGTTAGCCATGTGGACTTTAGGTTAGAGGAAGGGTTAACTAATGTACAAGTGTTATGCTACTTTTACTGAATTACTCTGGCCTTTTCCTAACAGATTGGTAATGACTCAGTTTAACATAACACCTGCGCCAGGAATGTAATGAATGTCTGAACAAGTTATGAGCAGCAATTATCACCTTAGTCTGAGCATGCAGAATCTTGAAGTAATGAAATGCAAGTCATTATCACACAATAACTGCAGTTACAGTATAACACTGAGTCATTATCACTTGTAAGGTAAAACTATCAGCAGCTGCCACTGTTATTCACATTACTAAAACCCATTATCACACTGATTTGTTTAGGACTTAGGTTATGGAAATTATGATTTATTTTCATATTTTGGTAAATAACTTTGCTAGAGAGCATGTCATTGTGCTATGTAATACCTCATTTTGAAGACAGTGTAAGTCCTTACAACATAGTAAAAGAACTATGCCTGTGGGCTGTACACATGCACAGATATCACAGTTTGTTTAGCACTACCAGGCTATACCTCATATCATGCTTTTCGGCCCCAAAACCCATACCGAACCACAAAAGGAGGGGGAGTTTCCATATTTATCAAGGAAATCCACACTTCCAGGTTAGTGGCATTGCACGAAGTATCGGAGACCATCAATGTGCAATTAACAGTGGGCAAGACTGCTTTTCAGTTTATAGCATCCTACAGACCACCCTCTCAAAGTCAGGAATCCAACTCAGCTTTCCTGAAAACATTGGAGAACATGAAGATCTCTCTGAACACCATTATATTGGGCAACTTCAACTACCCAAACATTGACTGGGAGCACTACTCAAGCCCCAGCACCTTAGCCCAAAGGTTCCTGGAAATTATAAGCTCAAATGCTATGGAACAACTAGTCACCACTCCCACAAGATGGGGACAACATACTAGACCTGATCATTACCAACATGGGGACTCTATGCTCCACACCAGAAGTATATCCCTCATTGGTAAGATCTGACCATAAATTAATTTCACTGGATGTCCACATCCCGACCCTACTCCCAGCCCAGAAAACCACAGTGAAAAACTTCTCAAAAGCGAACTTCTCACTTCTCAAAACCGAAGTGGAATCCTTTAAGGCCCCAGGGCCAGTGGAAACTGAGGCCCAAACTGCAGAATCCTATATAAACGCATTCTACGGACATCTCCAGGAATGCATGGATCATGCTATCCCAAACAAAACCAAGACCCAATCATCCAAAGGCAGGCGTCCAGTCTGGTGGACCCCAGCCATAAATAAACTGTACAACAGAAGGAGGAAGCTACTACATGATAGAGCAAAATCCCTAATAGGGAAGGCATCTCTGATCAGTACTAGCAAAAAGTTACGATCCCTCATAAAATCCTCCAAGGCCAGCTTTGAGAGAAAAATTGCACAGGACACCAAAGACAATCATAAGGCTTTTTTCAGTTATGTTAGGAACCTGGGATGCAACTCCCAGACTTGTTCTGAGTTGATTCTAAATGACAAAAAATACACTGAACCCACAGACATCGCCAATATCCTGGCAGACAGGTTCAGTGCAAACTTCTCCACCCCCTCCCCCCCAAAAGAGCAAGTATCTATCCCGGCAGAGGGCTGCCTCCCAAACATCTCTGATGCTCAGGTGAAGGCTGCCCTCTCCAAAGCAAAAAACACTGCTTCCATGGGACCAGATGGCATCCCAGGTTGCGTCCTACATGAACTCCAAGAGGAACTAATCCCTCAAATAAAACAGCTAGACAATCTCAGCCTCACTACAGGATATGTGCCCACAGAATGGCATACAGCAACAGTGGTCCCACTCCACAAAGGTGGAGCCTCTACGGACCCTGGAAACTATCGCCCCATAAGCCTGACTAGCTTAGTCTGCAAGGCTATGGAGAGGATCATCATGGAGCTCATAAACAAAGACATTGGGGACCTACAGACACTAGATCCTACCCAGTTCGGCTTTGTCAAGGGCAGATCCTGCCTTTTGAACCTGTTTGACTTCTTCAAAACAGTCACCAAAGCCATAGCTGAAGGGAAGGTAGTCCACACAGCCTATCTGGACCTTGCAAAGGCATTTGACACAATACCCCACTTGAGCATCATAGATAAGCTATCCAGCTTAAATATAAACCCCTATGTCACAAGATGGGTCGCAAACTGGCTCAAAGACAGAACCCACAGAGTGAGAGTTGCTGGAGCCATGTCAGACTCGAAACCGGTCACAAGTGGCATCCCACAGGGTTCTGTCCTGGGACCACTCTTGTTCGGTATATACTTTTCCGAGGTACAGGCAAACGTGGGAGGACTATGGCTCACCAAGTTCGCAGATGACTGCAAACTGGGAGCCATAATCGACTCTCCAGCTGACACAAACATCCTTCAAAAACGTCTCACAGAGACAGATAACTGGTGCCAGTGCCATGGTTTAAAGCTAAATGCCAAAAAATGTATAGTCATACCCTTTGGCAAAAACAATGTGCCCACAAATTACCACATAGGCGGAAATCCATTAAGTACAGAGAAAGTTATTAGGGACCTGGGGACCCAAGTTGATACCAATCTCTCCTTTGAAAACCACATTGCCAAAGTGGTTAGAAAGACCTTCTACATAGCCCACCTCATCACGAAGGGTTTCACATCTAGATCAAGAGAGGTAATCGTGCCTTTATTCATCCCTCATCAGGCCCATCATAGAATACAATCCCTTTTGGGATGTACCTTACCCGACACCTGCAGCAATTAGAAAGACCCCAAAAGTATCTCACCAAGAGGATCAAGGGTCTCAAACAGATGCCATATGCTGCTCGGTTAAAAACTCCAGCTCTACTCAGTTGCATACCGCCTACTTCGAGGCGATCTATGCCTGACATACAAAGCTATGTCAAATCCAGAATTAATGGACATGCTCCACCTCAGTAAATTTAAATCCCTTAGAGCCACACGCTCGAGGGACTTGAACCTCAGCACAGAAATAAATAGAACTTGCTGGAGGGACAGGTTCATAACCCAGAGGCTCCCTTCGCTCTGGAATAGAATTCCAGTTCATGTGAGGCAGAGCACCTCACTGAATCTCTTCAAGAAGAATTTCGATAGGTGGATGGGGGATCATAGGTTTGTCCCAGGGATTACTCCCGTGTCACTATTAGACAGAGGCACAGTAAACTAAACCTTAAAAAGGGCACAGTATACTCAAATCAAGGGGTGGCGTAAGCCATACAGAATCGGGCTAGGCTTATAATTGCCCCAGGGCAGATAGCCTAGTATAAACCTATGAACCTATGAAGTTAGGCTATGAAAATTATGATTTATTTCATATTTTGGTAAATGACTTTGCTAGGGGAATATGTCAACATGTTAAGAACTCAATTTTAAGACAGCATTATTCCTTACAATATGATAAAAAATTGTGTTTGCATGCTGTGCACATGGACAGATATCACCATTTTTAAGGACTAAGGTTATGAAAATTATGATTTTTTTTCATATTTTAGTAAATGACTTTGCTAAGGAAAGATGTCAACGTGCTAAGTTATACCTCTTTTTGAAGACAGTATTAGTCCTTACACATGGTAAAAGAACTGTGCCCGTGTGCTGTACACATGTACAGATAACACAGTTTGTTTAAGGATTAGGTTATGAAAGTTATGATTTTTTTTTTCATATTTTGGTAACTGACTTTGCAAAGGAACATGTCAATGTGCCAAGTAATACTTTATTTTGAAGACAGTATTAGTCCTTGCAACATGGTAAAATAACTGTGTCTGTATGCTGTACAGATGTACAGATATCACAGTTTGTTTAGTCTTGTAGGATTATGAAAATTATACATTTGCAATACTTCTCATTATTATGCTCGTATCTTTGCAAGAGAGCATGGTGACGACACACATGATACATCATTTTGAAGTTGAAATTGAGCCACACAATTTGTACACTATGTAGTCTCTGGCTGTTACAGGTCAGATATTATGCTATGTTTAATTATCAGTTATGAGAAATATAATATTAATAATATTTCTGTGCATATCTCAGTAAAGGAGCATCACACAGTAATGGTTAAGGTATCATTTTAAAGCTGAAATTCATGCAAATTAATTACAAATTGTATGGGTCTACATGGTACATTCACCAAGATATTGTGATTTGTTTTGTCAAAAAGGTAAAAAATATACATAATATCAGCATTCATTGACAAATATTTCATAATGACTTAGATATGCACTATCAGCATTTACACTGTTGGAAAGGTCAGTGTCTACTGAACAACATTTGCATTTACATTTTTAGTCTAGCTTTTATGGTTAAAGAGTTATGAATATTTGTATGGTATTACAAATGGATTATCTGAAAATGAGCTCAGGCTGCACTGTTGTTCCTATGCTGGAAGTAAGCAGACAGCATTTCCTGAGCTGCTCTGGAGTGAATGAGTTAATGGTACTCATCTGCACAAATTACTCCTGACACTCTTCTCCACCACCCACATCCTGCCTGTACTCTCGTCTTCACCTCTCCCTCACACCCGCCATTACTCTGAACTGTTGTTCCCAAGTATTTACAGCTATCCACCTTTGCAAACTATACTCCCTGCATTCTCAACATTCCTCTATCCTCCCTCCCATTCACACAAATATATTCTGTCTTAGTCCTGCTGATCATCATTCTTCCCCTCTGTAGACCATACCTCCACCTCTCCAGGGTCTCCTTAACCTGTTCCCTACTCTCACTACAGACCACAATGTCATCTGCAAACAGCACAGTCTACGGGGACTCCTGTCTGATCATGCCTGTCAACCTGCCCATCGCCACTGTAAATAAGAAAAGGCTCATAGCTGATCCCTGATGTACTTCCACCTCCACCTTAAATGCACTTGCCACTCCCAATGCAGAACTCACTGCTGTCACACTAGCCTTGTATATATCCTGTAGCATTCTTACAGATTCTTCCGCCACTCCTGACCTCCTCATACAATACCACAACTCCTCTTTAAGCATCCTGTCATATGCTGTCTCTAAGTCCACAAAGACACAAAGCAGCTACTTCCAACCTTCTCTGTAAATCTCCATCAAAACTCTTAGAGCAAACATCGCATCTGTACTGCTCTTTCCTGGTATGAAACCATACTGTTGATCAGTAATCCTCACCTCCCTTCTTAACCTAGCTTCCACCACCATTTACCATTACCTCATGCTGTGACTGATCAGTGTTATTCCTCTATAGTTACTACAGCTCTGCACACCACCCTTATTCTCATAATCAGTATCCAAACACATTTTATCCACTGCTCATACATCCTCTCACTTTCCAAGACTACAGTAAACAATCCAGTTAAAAAGACCACTGCCATTTGTCCTAAACACCTCCATGCTTCTACAGGTATGTCATCTGGAACAATAGCCTTTCCATTCTTAAACCTCTTCATAGCTATCCTTACTTCCTCCTTGATAATCTGTTGCACATCCTCATTCACCATACCCACATCATCCAACCTTCTCTTTCTCTCATTTGCTTCATTCAACAGCCCATCAAAGTACTGTTTCCACCTGCTCAACACACTCTCCTCGCTTGTGAGTACACTTCCACCATTATCCTTTATCAGCCTTATTTGCTGCACATCCTTCCTAGCTATGTGCCTCCATCTAGCCGATTGGTACAGGTCCTATTCTCTATCCTTGGTGTCCAACCTTACATACAACCCTTCAGATGCCCCATCCTCAGCATTTGCCACCACTCTCTTTGCCATGCACATCATCTCCCTATACACCTGTCTACGTTCTTTATCTGTCTGACAATCCCACTTCTCCTTGGCCAACCTCTTTCTTTGTATGCTCCCCTGTACTTTCTCATTCCACCACCGGGTCTCCTTGTCTTCCTTCCTCTGTGTAGATGTCACACCAAGCCCCATTCTACTCATATCCCATACTAGCTCAGATGTAGTTACCTAGATATTTGCTAACTCTTCACTGCCACCAACTGCCTGTCTTAACTCTTCCCTGAACTCAACTTCACAATCACCCTTTCTCAGTATCCAACATTTGATCTGTGGTGCTACCCTCACACTCCTACCCCTCTTCTTGATCATCAACTTCATCCCAAAGACCAACAGTCCATGCTGCCTAACTACACTTTCTCCTGTCACTACTTTACAGTTATCAATCCCCTTCATACAGGCCCACCTGCATAGGAGATAATTCACCTGTGTGCATCTTCCTCCACTCTTGTATATCACCCTATGCTCCTCAGTCTTGTAAAACTATGTATTCACCACAGACATGTCCAACGTTTTTTACAAACTCCATCACCATCTCACCTTCTGCATTCCTTTGCTTAACACCATATCTACCCATCACTTCTGCATTCCCTCTGTCCCCTTCACCAACATGCCCATTGAAATCTGCTCCAATCACCACTCTCTCACCCTTGGGTACACACATCACCACTTTATCCAACCACACCAAAGTATGTCTGTCTCATCCATCACACACTTAATTAGCGGAGCATATGCACTAACAACTGTCATCATTACACCATCAATTCCCAGCCTCCTAAACATCACTCTACCCGACACTCTTATCACCTCCACAAACACTCTTGGCATAATGTTCCTTCAGGTTAACCCCTACACCAGTTCCCCTCCCATACACAGCATGATAGAACTATTTGTACCTGACTTTGATACACACAGCTGTACACCCCTTCCATCTGGTCTCTGGTGCACGCAATATATCCACCTTTCCTCTTTCCATCATATCAGCTAGCTCTGTCCCCATACTAGTCATACTCACAACATTAACAGTTCCGACCCTCACTAACACACTCCTAGCCTTTCTCCTCTTTGCCTGCCATATGAGCATCAGACATCCTCCAGGGTATGTCTGTGAATGCAAAAGCTACTGCACTATCAAATGATGTATGTGTGTTACAGCAATATAAAGTAAGTGTCACTAATTTTGGCCCACAGACCACCATGTATGCGCGGTGTCATCCAGATGTCCTGCCCTAATAGGTTGACATGATTGACTGAGCAGCAAGACTATAATTGCAGTGTGTCATACTGACATAGAACAGAAAGGTATAGCAGGTATTACCTGTGCATATGTATGTATGTATGTATGTATGGATAGGTGTACCTGGCTGCCTCATAACAACGGACAAGGGATGCAAAACATCAGGTAAATAAGCTGTACATGTTGTACACATGTAATCTTAGCATCTGTGCATCCAACAGAGTTACACTTCTACAGCTAATGTCTCCTGCATTGCCTTGACACAGACATGGGTACTAGAATATGCATGAGTACCACATTGAAAGTGGAGAGGTGTCCAACAGTGTTATGACCTTCTACAAACAGATATATGACAACCCATATAGCTGTATGGCCTCAGCAATATCTGACTTGTAAAACCTGTCTCTACCAAAGTAGAGTAATCCCCTTCGCTGGACAGCAACAATGCACAAAGTACATAATGGGATACTATATTGGCTGTACATGGCAAAGTAGGATCATGCACCAACTGGCAAGTATGTCAACCTTTGTCTGATTGAGCATATTAGGTCACAGGTGGATTACTGTAAGGCTAACTATGAGTACAAATTGGGCACATCCACTAAGGGCAATCACTAGGCCATCTTTACATATGTCTGCAGTCTTAGAGGCAACGATCCAACCCACCCTGTAATGGTGGTCAATCACACCACACACACACACACACACACACACACACACACACACACACACACACACACACACACACACACACACATACACACACACACCATAGCTACAGCCAACCTGCTGCAGAAAGGTTTAGGGAAAACATTACCCCCCTGGCTCACCATCAGTATAGGTGGATATGCACAGCACACACACCCCTCCCCTCATCATCATGGATCAAGTGCAAACTGCTAAATAAAAGTTAACAAAAGCAAGTCCCCT
The DNA here is from genome assembly GCF_019279795.1 of Protopterus annectens. NCBI lineage: Eukaryota > Metazoa > Chordata > Ceratodontiformes > Protopteridae > Protopterus > Protopterus annectens. The sequence goes on along the minus strand of NC_056727.1, from coordinate 321,415,239 downwards.
TGGGGCCTGATAACATTCCTGTCTGCATCCTACATGAACCCAGGCATATGCTACCAGCTCCATTATACACTGTATGCAAGCAAAGCCTAAGCACCATTGACACCCCATCTGCAAGGAACATGGCCATTGTCATCCCTCTACACTAATGTGAATGATGAATGGTGGTTTATGCAATATACTGGCCCTCATTGTGGGGAACTTGACACATCAGAACCAGGAGTACAATGCATGTTCATACAGTACTGCTAGGTACAGGGGTATGATGTGCTTGTAAGTGGTGGCTAATCATAGTCAGTATTCATGTGCTGGCTCTGTAAAGAACTCTGGACAATGTCTGAGGTCCTGTGATGTGTTTCTCTGTTTATGTCTTCCAGGTGCCATGCAGTGGCAACTGTCTTACACTGATGCAGAGACAGCAGCCATCAGAGAAGCTGTAATCTTAAACTATGCCATCCTTTTGGCCATAGCCAGCAAAGTCTGTGGGAGTGGACTGCCCTGTGGGATGAGATTGTCCACAGAGTGAACATCTTGGGCCACCATGGACGCACATGCGATCAGGTCAGGCAGAGAGCAACTGACCTGATACATCATGCCCGGCAAAGGTCTGCTGCTGTAATGAGGGAATATATTGCTACTGGTGGGGGGGCCAGCCACACAGGCCCCACTTACAGTGACAGCGGAGCTCCTGGCCAACTTTGGGGTAGCCTCTGCACAACCTCAAACATGGGAAACAGCAGTCGTGGAGGTGGGTGGCACCCAGGCAACAGTTGAGGAGCATCAAGATAAGGCCAAAGTGCACATCAATGTAATGAGGTAGCATTTAAAATGTCATCTATAGAGTCTCTAGATGCATATGTCAGTGCAAAATGGATTAGTGGGTGGGGTTTAGTAATGCACACAAGTGCACATCTATGGTGAAGGACAGCAAATTGTGTAATATCATAGTGTGTACTGTACCTGTGCAGAAACGTAACATTCATCTTGTACCAATGCCTAATTTGAATCTGCTGACAATAACTCTCTCTAACAACTACATAGGTCCCTATAGTCTGCACATGGGACAGCAGCCTGAAGCCGGTAAGTATGGTATTTTCCTGTTGTGGCTCACCAGTAGCCCAGTCATGTTAAGTTAATGTATGTGACCATGTATACAACTGTTACACTCAGCCATTTGGCAATATCTGCATGTTCACTTGTGGTGTTTACTGCATTGCATCACAGTGGTCATCACAGTGGCCTATTTGCAGGAGATGTCAGATATCTGTAGCATACCTCACAACCTGTCATTGCAGGACATCTGGACAAAGACTGACAAAATGGGGGGACAAAGTCCAAAAACTAGGGTCATATTTTATAAATTAGTGGTATACAGTGCATATACATGGTGTACACACCTGTCAAAATGCCAGGTATTTGTGATATACAAAAATGAGAGCACACTAGACAATTTCAAAATACTGCCAACATTTCATGTAACCTATAACCTGTATAATTCAATTGTAAAGCAAACAAATCTGTTAGGGGAACAATAGTGACACATAACAATAGTACAACAACCTAGATGCATATGTGTGCACAGGCTGAAGTTACTACTGTGTTGAGGCAGCTTTCAATATAATTACAGCAGTACATCTTATTGGGTACACACCTGCCATCAATTACAGAGACAGCAAATAACAGTCAGCTGTCCTACCAGTATTATCCTAACATATACTCAGTTTCCTGGTATAGCAACAGCTATGGTTTGCATAGGGCTGATGAAGCTGCTAAGGGACCACATCCTTGAGATGTATCAGCCTGGAAAAGGGTACCAAAACATTTCCACAACATTTCACATACCATGGACTGCAGACAGTCATCAAAAGGTGGTGAAAATATGGGGCTACAGTGACATTGTGAAGGAGTGGACATCCCACCAAATTCTATGAGAATACAAGACCAACACTGGCCAGGGAGTCTGTCAGGAGTCCTACAGCAACAGTGAAGGAGGAGCAGGAATCTCTGGCAAGCACTGGGTGTGTACTACATGTCATAACAATCTTCCATGGTCTCCATATGTCTTGCTTGCAGGGTAAGGTTGGAAGATAACAGCAGTTCCTTACATCAAACAATATCCAGGCCTGGAAAAAGTTTGAAAACAATACATCAGGTCTCCAAAAAGCAAGTGGGAAAATGTGTTATGGTAATATGGGACCACAGTTGATCTCTTTGGCCACAATTCTGACAGGTTTGTTTGGCGCAATAACACCACTGCACATCACCACAACAACACCACCCCCACGGTGAAGCATGGTGATGACAGTGTCCTGCTTTGGGGTTGCTATTCACAAGCTGGAACTGGGGCTGTAGCCAAGTCAGAGGGGATTATGAAGAGTTCCAAACATTGATCCCTTGTGGCTCCAATCCTTCTGGTGTCTGCCACATAGCTGTTGATGGTGAAGAATTCCACCTTTCCACACAACAATGGCCCAAACCATACATCCAAATCAACAAAAGGATGGCTTCACCAGAACACATGCAATGTTCTGCACTGGATCTGCCAGAGCCCACATCTACATCCAATAGGATATATGCAGGATGACCTGTAGAGGGCAGTGCACAGGGGATGCCCTTGTAATCTGACATAGTTGGAGGGGTTTTGCAAGGCAGTGTGTGCAAACATTGGCAAGTCAAGATGTGCCATTCTGATAGACACCTTCCCAAGAGGACTGAATGCTGTGATTAAATTAAAAGGTGCTTTAACAGAGTATTATTTTCAGTGTGCGCACACTCATGCAACCAGCCTATCATACCTATTTTATTTACCATATGTTGCCTGTAACTGATGTGTATGTTCTTCAGCTGGATTGCACAGGTTATATGTCATATGAAATGATGGCAATGTTATGACCTGATTTCTGAGGTCTCATGTGATATATCACAAAAAAATGGCATATTAACAGGTGTGTGTACACTTACTATATCCGCTGTAAGCTTGGGAGGTTGTTTTAGTAACTGGCTTTGTTTTAACATACATGTATTGCAGGTTATGCATTCTGTACCTCAAATTAGGACATTCATTAGTGGCACCAATTCCAAAGGTCAACCCAGTAATGTATCAGACAAACACAGTAGTTAGGAACAGACCAAATATATGAGCCACACATCTAGAAATTCAGCAAAAACCAGTACAGTTGGGAGGTATGTTCTGTAGGAGTTGCTACAGTGCTATACAGGTGAACAGCAATAATTTACATGGGTGCAGCGTTTGCTAGGTGAAGGGCCATTATATTCCAACACCACTCACGTATCCCAGAGGTATATATTATTAGCAACAGTAATTGGAAAGGGCTGCACTGCATGATGTTGAGGGTCTGTCCAGAGTGTGTATGTTATTGGCTGACTGTGTGTCGTGAATGTCCCTAGTCGGCTAATGTGAGGTCTGTGTAATTCCTTTGAGGCACCTCGCCTGTGTGTGTGTGTGTGTGTGTGTGTGTGTGTGTGTGTGTGTGTGTGTGTGTGTGTGTGTGTGTGTGTGTGTGTGTACCAGCAAACTGTATAGTGCAGGTAGTAATTTACATATGTTGTTTTTTCCTTACAGGTGGACATGGTGGCCAAGGTCCCTCCCACTCTGATTCTGATGTCAGTGTCTCTAGAGACTCTGACCATGATGATACTCATATTGAGGCACAGGTGGGTTTGTCAGGGGCTGAATCTGTGCCATTGGTTGGCATCTTGCTATTGTCAGCCCCATCCCCACACACAGTCACAATGGCCACACATACCCCATCACCAGTGGCCACAGATAATGGACAGGTGGTGGCATGGAACAGGCTACTGTGGTGACTATGGCACATGAGGTTGCAGGCACTAGCCATAGCCAAAGTGCTGGTGAGGTCCCACCCAGGCAGATGGGCAGGGGTGATCAGAGGAGGATTGCAGCTCATCATGCCCCTGTTGCAAAGTGCCACAGCAGCAGTCACCAGATGCATGTTTCGGGCCATCATGGAGGCACATGCATATAATGAACATAACACCAGACATATATGCAGGGTCATGGATGAGCATGTCCCTGGTGTCTGTGGAGATATTCGTAAACTCACTATGGCCATCCATGAGCATACTGAGGTCATGGATAGATGGTGGGGGAGACCTTGGCACTCCTTGACCATGGAATATTTGTGCTTGAGCATTTGGGGGGTGATGGCCAGCAGTCACATGGACATAGGGCAGCACGATGATCAGCTGAGGGCCTACATGGCCGTGCACCATCATGTTCCCATACTGGCAGTACCACCAGCACTACTGAAGGGGGTGTGCTGTCCATGCCATGATGCAGCAGGCCATGAGCAGGGGTCCTGGCCAGCCCCAACAGGGACATGGATCCAGCAGGCAGCAGTCATCATCAGGGAGTAGTACTGCATCTGGACTCAGCTTTGGTGGTGCCAGTGATACCCCTAGCAGACCCAGTTCCTGTGTCAATGGCCAGAGACAGTGAACTGTACATCCTGCCATGTACGGCCCACAGCTGTCCAAAATACACCTGTGTAGGGCACCCACATGGAGTGACTGTGTGCATACGAGCACACACACATCACCATCAGACAAGTCAACTACACACACACACACACACACACACACACACACACACACACACACACACACACACACACACACACACATACACACTAGCCCTGCACAGCCCATTACAGCCCATTTAATGACCACCCCCAAAAAACACACACACACACATGATGTCAGCCGTATGGGCCAGCCTAGGCTTCTGGCCAACCCACACAACACCAAGTTCATACGATAATACCTGTGCCACATCCCTGCCATCCATACTATTGATGCAGGGACATGCTAATATGGGTCTAATGCACAGGGTGACTTTAGTAGAGTGCAGCTATTTAATGCTGCGTAAGGTGCTGTCATCTGACATTTGTAATGGGTACACATCAGAGTGTGTGTGTATCTTTTCAGCCATGATGCATTACTGGTGTTAGTAACACTAAGTGAATGTGTTCTCATGTGCTGTATTCTGTTTGTGTTCCAGGTGTCTGTGTGTCAGAAGGATGTGGCCCAGCAGACAACACCAACGAGGAGTATGGCAGTGTTGTTATACATCGACCATGTCATAGCCGAGGTACAGTTGTATCTGCACACATTTCCCAGGTCTATGTAACAGTGCTTGCATGCGCCTCACAGCTTATAGGGCTGAAGGGTTGTATCTAAGTCTATGGTGGTTGACATCAGCCGAGTGGACAATGGTAAGTGTTGTGGGTAGAACACACCTCAGATTGCTAATGCCCTCAACCCCAGAGGATATTGTGTTGACCAAACACACAGAGAATACTGTTCACACACACACACATACACACACACACACACACACACACACACACACACACACACACACACACACACACACACACACACACACACACACACGCAGGATCACAGTTGCCAGTGTTGTTTGGAAACTCTACCCATCATATTGTGGTACCAGACTATTATGCAGTTATTGCAGGTGACACAGGACTACTAGTGTGATGAGTGTTACAAAGTACCTGTAAGGTAAATAACATCACTTGGCCTTGTGAGGTATAGTAATGGTGGGTATACTGGGTGTGAGAGTACTCATAATAGTGTCACATACAAGTCTATACACTCACAACCACTGCATTACACACCAGTATGCACACACACACACACACACACACACACACACACACACACACACACACACACACACACACACACACACACACACACACACACACACACACACACACACACACACACACACACACACACACACACACTTGCCAGTACTGACATTAACAGACCAACCTATCTTGTTATTCATACCAAACTATTCCATACTGTTGCATGGGCCTTTATACCAAACTATTCTATACTGTTGCACAGGGCTTAAATGGCTGAAGAGTGTCTACAGATACCACTGTGGTTGATGTGAATAGTGGACCTCATACAGTAGACCTAGAAATGTGTACTGTGAGTACCATGTATAAAATATGAAACTATCCCCATCCAATGGATGTCATTCTCACACAAATGATACTCTTCTCTCACACACATTTGCCAGGACTGAGATTAGAAGCCCTACCTATCTGTTTATTGTTACTACATTGTTACGCATTTATTGCATGTGCCACAGAGATTATGGGGTGACACTTGTCCAAAGGTACTTCTAAGGTGAGGGACATCACCAGGCCTTGCAAAGTATGACAATGGGTGATGTACTGGGTGAGAGAGGTCACAAAATACTGCAACCTACACATATATATATACTTACACACAATAATACACACACACACACACACACACACACACACACACACACACACACACACACACACACACACACACACACACACACACAAATATGTCAGGACTCATATGTAGTTATTGGTATTATAGTGTTATGCAGTTGCCACACACACCACAGAGCTTATAGGTTGGGGAGTGTTCCCAGGTATCTATATAGTGAATGACATCTACAGCACTTGTAAGGTATAGCAATGGTAGTTGTACTGGGTGAGACAGGCTACAAACTACTTTCACCCACATGTTTACAAACTCATACCCACGTTTATACACACTAATGCATGCACACACATTTGACAGTACTGAGATCCATAGGTTCAAAGATTCATGGGTGTGTACTTGGCAAATTGCCATGGAGGCTTTACAAGGCTAGCCCATGGGAATACTCTGGCATCATGCACCTGATGATCCTCCCCAGTGTGTCTACTGAGTATAGTCACTGGAGTGATCCCCAGGGTGGGTATTCTATTCCCCATTCACTCCTCCAGATGAAGAGGGCCAGTGATGTGCTCTGCTTGACATGTATGTTGACATCTATTCCATAGTGTGGCCAGTCTCTGGGTTGTGAATCTGTCCCTCCAGCATGTCCTGTTGATTGTGAGGATGGGGTTGAGGTATCTGGGGCATGTTGTGTTGACAGATTGGTTTCTTCAGATGTAGCATTCCTGACAGGGTTGGGTCAGGCATGGCTGTGTATGTCAGGCAGAGATCGCACCTAAGTAGCCAATATGAGACAGAGATTCATTGGCGTTGATGGAGTCTGTCCATATGGGGCAAGTGTGTAGTACCTAAGATTCTCTTTGTGAGGTACATTTGCAGCCTCTTCTGTTGTTGCAGGTGTCCAGTGGGGTACATGGTAAATAGGCCATAGTACATACGGATTGTCTTACTGAGGGGAGAGTACAAGGAAAGACTGTCCTTTTACTTCCTGGAATAAACAGCCTTAGTCAGGAGAAGTGACACATATTAAGACTTTCAGAAGACAGTGGCACTGTGGTGGTCAACAGAGCACTCACTGTCAACCTGTGTTCCCAGTTCCCTTATACCAACATCAGTGTTCATTGGACTACCATCAATGTATTACTTTATGGGAACCATGTTGTACCCAAAGGGAATGGAGGCACATCATCTAGCATTGAGCTTATGTCCAGGGTTCTGACAACAGTCATAGGTCTCAGCGAGGCCTTTGTGAAGGATGTCAACCTCACTTGGGGGGGTAATAATAGCACCCACCTTGTAGTCATCTGCAAACATTGTCAGCCATTGTGCCTTTGTATTGGGCTGGTCCTCAGAGGTGTGGATCCCAAACATGAGGGGACCCAGGTCCACAACCTGTGGGACTCCACTTGTGACTGTTCAGCAGTCTGACATGGAGTCTGCTGCTTTCACACTGTGGGTTCTATCTGTGAGCCAGTTTGCAGCCACCTACTGATGTAGGGATTGCTACCTACCTGATTGTGTTTGTGTATGATTCTTGAGTGGGGAGTGATATCCAAGGATTAGATGGGCTGCATATCTTGTTATTTATTCCATACTGGCACATAGTTATTGCACATGGCACAATGCTTATAGGGCTGCAGAGTGTCTACAGGTCCATCTACAGTGGATGACAACTGTGGGCCTTGTAATGTGGACACTGGGACATCTACTGGGTGGGCAACAGCAAAAAGTAGCAAAACCCACACACGCTTGCCAGGACTGAGATTAGAACCCATACCTATGTTGCTATTGCTACTACAGTGTTACGCATTTATCGCATGTGCCATGGAGCTTATAGAAGATTGTCTAAGGTAATGAACATCACCAGCCCTTGTAAAGTATAGCAATGGGTGATGTGCTGGGTGAGAAGTCACACACATAAACTTTTACCAGGACTGAGATTAGAACTCCTACTTAACTAGTTGTTTGTACTAGAGTGTTTCACAGTTATCACAAGTGCCACAGAGCTTATAGGGCTGAGGTCTGACTAAAGGTACTTCGATGGTGACAGACATCTTCAGGACTGCTAAAGTAGGGCAATGGGAAGTGCGCTGGGTGGGAAAGGCCTGTTAATTCCTAGATCCTACTAAAAATTCTCTAAGTGTATGAGCATGCCCAATGTGACCTTCTATAGTAAACGTGGGACTCCATTCCAGGGATTGTTGTACTCCAGTCAGGTTTGTTTTCTGCTACAGCCATACCTCTCAACCCGGTGGTGCAGGTTATCTGGAGATAGCCTAACCAAATGGAGAGACAATCGGCCATACAGTAATTGTGACGATTTCTCTTAGTAATGTATGGGTTGCTAGGGTTACAGGGTTTGTTTTAGCAGACATCTGACATATATGATGTTTGACACTTTCATTTATTGTTTCAGTACCTCATGACATACCTCCTCAGATCATCACAGTGATTTACCAGAGGAATACAGGATGGATGATGCACACACCAATATTATGTGCCAAATGCTAAGCATTCTTGCACAATCCAGCCTGTTGAGAGGTGTCCCTACAACCAACTGACTGGTGGAGCTGTGGAAATGGTCCAGCACCTTGGTGATATATTACAATGGTGGAATCTCTGTGCATTTCTCTTCTGGCATGGTTTGATTTCCAGTCCATGGCTGGGTAATATATGTTAGGCAGGATCAGGGTGACAGGCAGACTCCAGATATATTTTTAGGGGATAACATATGTAGGGGGTGTCCTGGGTCAGATATGTTAGCCTATAGCTACCAGTACGTTGCATAGGGGTCTTCTCAAAGGTTGACTGCACTTGGAGGGTCTTGTGTGTGTCAGACTGTTTGACCAGCGTGGAGGTGTGTGTGTATCTCATATGTATGGCCCACCTCATTTGGCTTGGCTGGCCACATTTTGGGGTCAGGATGTTGCATAACATGAGTGATCAGGGAAGGGTGTGTTACTCCCCATGGCTGTGGGCCAGGGTTCTGTGGGAGCAGACATGTCACCATCTTCCAGAGTTAGGACTGCATGCAATGAGTGCATTCCCATGTTTAGACTCCTAGCCCTGCCTGTCGACTGTACAGAGTTTCACAGAATGTCCAGATTCATGACTTGTATATCTGGTTGGTTATCCAAATGAGTGTGGTTTTCAAGAAAAAGTGTTTTTCAAGTCACTCAGAGTTGAAGTTAGATATTACTGACAGTTGACATTGCAGTTTCAGACTTCATACCCTTCAGACATTCCAAGCTAATACAATCATTTCATCAACTTTCTAACATTATTAGAGCAATATTTTAAATGTGTCCTTCGATTTGGACCTTTATCACCCCATTATTCATGGCTTTGTCCAGATTTCTGGCTCTCTGCAGCTGGCAGGTTTGCTCCTAGCAGTTAGTAGCATGGCCTTTCTTTGCATTTTGTAGACTGTGTTATGTTGGTGTTATTGACCCCATGACACTCCCTAACAGGGCACTGTAAGTGAGGCATGGGCATTTGCCAGATGCCTGTAGGCCAGGTGTGACAGATACAGGCCATCTGTAGCAAGGCAGTGCATTCTGATGATCATATGTTCCCAGACTGCCAGGCAGTGGACACCCCTGGGATGGCACCAGTAAGTTGACTGGGTGTCTCTGACAATCTTTCTGTTCATGTTGAGCCATCACTCTAGTTGACAGCTGGAAGCTGCTTAAGGCTAGGTGCATGTTACTGCATTTCTATGGGACTATGGCTGGGGGGGTGACACATCTGCACACAATACATATTTGTACAGAATGTGCTGATATGTTCTTAAACTTTTGGTCCCATTTAGCATAGTGATGTGGCTTGTCTTTGAGACTACATGCATAACAGTATCAACCACAGGAGAAATCATTCTGGCATAAACATTTCTAGTTTCAGACTTCTTACCTTTCAGAGACATACTGCCACTGCCAGACCTGCTGTGATATCACTCTGTAAGTCTGTAGGTAGAAATTTCATGGATGTCACCTTGTAGGGGCCTTTGCCTGACATTTCTGTATGGTTTTCTACAGCTGATCCACTGGGTGAGGCTGGGGGAGAGTATGGGACCCCCACTTTGACATCCATGCATGTGACCTATGACCCCCAAGTTATTTGGTTCACCACATATACTGCAATAGTATTTGTCAACTAGGGTGGCACTGCATACTGTGGGTAAGCCAGTACTGGGCATACACTTCCTTCTGTTCCACATAGTCATGTCAGTTGTCTGCTGTTATCCCAGTAAGCCACCTCATTCCCTTGCATGCTCACATCAATACCATAGATATGCTATCAGAACATTCTACTCCATTCATTTATTGTTAAGAAGACTGACTTACCTTGTGCCTGAGGCAGTTGTGAAGATGGTGCTTGAGGGCTATGCCGGATGCACGGAGGACACTGACTATACATGGTAAGGTATAGGTGGTGTGATGTTTGGCATCCATTTTACTGTGTGTGTGAGTCAGAGGGAGATATCATTCCCTCAGTCCCTACAGTGTCAGTGTATGTGCTATACAGTGCCTCTTGACAAGGCCAGGGCATACTGGGCATGCCTCCATTTGCCTATAGGGGCAGGCTCAGGATGTTCCTCCTCTAAGTCCCTCTGTGCCTGTGGAGACCTTGGGGCTGTGTGGTCCTTCCCTGTTTTGTTCCTGCTGCAGCTGTTTCTGCACATGTGGCTGGAGAGTACTGCAAGGGTCCACCGGATATGTCAAGGCAGTGGAACAATGACTTGAGCATTCCAAACATATGCTCTATAATGATCCTGATTTTTTGCATGTGCCTCATTATGGTGTTCTTGTGTGGATGTGTGTGCATTTCTGATGGGTGTCATCAGCCACGGCTCCAGTGAGTAGCCAGCATACCCCACCAGATGGCCATACAGTATGCCCCAATTGGAAAATACCTGGTACAGCTGTGATGATTGCCAGATGTGGAAGTCGTGATAGCTTTCAGGGCTGCCAGCACACACATTCATGATAATGCCCTGGGCATTGCACACAACCTGGCAGTTGATGGAGTGGAACCACTTGTGGTTTAGCTAGACCCTACCCTGGTCACCGGGTGGTGCTTTGATGTGGATGTGCGTGCAGTCTATGGCACCCAGTACCTCTGGGTATTCTGCTACATGGTGGACGAGATGCATATTGCTGGTCCTGTCCTCATGGGTGCTGGGGAAGTAAATGTTCTCTGCGGCATGTGGTTGCATGGCATCCAGGAACTGGTGGAGTATCCTTGATGCAGAGACTTGTGAGACCCCCATGATATTCCCCAGTTGGTCTTTGGAAGGTATCTGTAGCTAGTTTTCTTAAGGCTACACATACCTTGGTATCCACTAGGATGGGTTCCCCTCTGTTGGCTCTGGGTCTAAGGTGAGGCCGGCACAGCTCAATGAGTTGCTGAAGCATGTCCCTGTCCACCCTGTAGTGCTCTAGTATCTCCAGATCATGTAGCCCCTGGTAGGTTACCCTGGGTCTGAACACTCTTCTCCTCCTCCTTAGTCTGAGATGGTTGTCAGCATTATCCTCCTCACCACCCTTGGCCTCTTGCACATATTGATACATCAAAGCGACAGCAGCCTCTAACATTTTTTGCAAGTTTTGTCAATTAAAGTTCCCCCGTATGTGTACACCTATGGTGTGGAGTTTGTGGAATAAAACAGACTGTAAGGTGTTTGCACAGTTTATAGTGGTGTGCTGCAGATGCTGCCTGTGTGATTGGTTGACTTTGAGACATTCCATCTGCCAGGTATTTTACTTGTATTTCAGTGGCTGTATTTTGCTATTTCCCTTTTTTTTTCCCTTCCCATTTCTGCCCCTTTTAAGCCCCGAGGTGTGGTGCACAAACCCATTGCATAAATGTACACAATGCTGCTACTTCCATTTTTTTTTAAGTCTCAGTGCATGCCACACACACCCATTTAGCTAAGATAAACACATTTTAGCAAAAATGGCTCTCCCCTGGACACAAACATGGTCTTCATTTCATGGTGTAAGACAGCACAGCCTCAGACACAGCTCCTTGCTTAGCTTTGCTTAGCTAAGCAAAAACCTGGGCAACGGAGCTCCATTGTGCTTACAGCAAGCATGACACACCCCCTTTCCATGTTAGCTGCTCTTCCTGCATGCACTATCCTGTTCTAGCACCTACACAGTTAGGTGCAGTGCGTGGACTTAGAATATTTTGTGATTCAGTAAATTTCCCCTCATTTGCATACCCCACTACCTTAGTCCATAGTTACTGCCCTGACACGGAAACTTTCCCCTTGACAACCAGTGTTCCCTGGTAATGTTTTGATTCTGCATGCCATTGACTATAATGGCAAAATGCAGATTTTCCCTAAAATTGAGTTTTAATATTTTTTTTTTATTTTCAGCACGATCCTGTTTGCACGCTGCTGCCCTATGCTTAAATGGCTGAGATCGGCCAAAAAAAATATTTAGATTTTTTTATGAAATTAAACACTTTCCCATGCCAATCGCCATATATTTGGCCGTTGGCATGCCTAAAGCTTATACTACATGCTGTTATTTGAGCTGTCATGCCTCCATTTTGTTATTTGCAGAAATGTGTTAGTAACCGAACACATTTCTGCAACTAGCTCTGTTCCTGCACAGATGCCTGCCTGCTTCCTGAATTGGTAATTCACCTCATTTGCATAGTTTTCACCAGAAAGTGAGGTAATTGGCTTTTCATGCAGGAACATTGCCGGCAGGCTCATGCATGTCAGATCAGCTGTTTCCTGAATCGCTCAGCAGCCATATTCCATGAAGGAGCAGCTACACTGTTCCTGCACGGAAATTTTTGTTTAATGAACCTCACAGAGCATGATTTTTTTTAAATATACCACACAGCCTTTCATTCAATGAACTAGTTGCCATTTTTTTAAAGGAGAGGATTAGAGAGCCAATATGTGAGGGGCTCCCTGAATTCCTATGGTTAACCATTCAAATAATGGTATGCTGTCATCTGAAAGAGTCAGGGATAAAAAAGTTGTACCTTATTCACTTTGTTCAAATGTTGCATGTTTATTAGCCAGAGGATGAATCTACTTGGGAAGTAGATGGGTCTATGCAAGTAAAACCCTCTCAATTAAGGAGTGTTCCAGGCTTCACAAAAATCATTCACTTTAATATATCCCTTTAGTAGAATGGCAGTGTTTTGATGGCAAATCTTCACTGCTGAAATTCTACGTAAGGAAGTGTATTAAAATCAATTTCTTTCAAAAGATGGGCCTTCCCTTCTCTTTTTGTAGTAATTATGTTGAAATCATATCTGACACTAACATTGCACATTCTGACTCCATAATGCTTCCCAAAACAAGTTTTCCAAAGGTTCTCCAGTTTTTTTATGGGCCATCCCTTTTTATCTCGCCATGATGTGTTGAGAAACCATCCAAGACTTACATGTTTCAGAATAAACACACCCCTTTTTGCTGATGTTGTTGCATTTGTCATGTCCCATCCCTTCCAGCAGTTTAGAAACTTGCTCAGTTTCTGTTTGAGTTTGCCTCTTGCCACAGACCTTCCATGTTATTAATGCTTTCGGTTTCATTTAAAACCCTTAGGGTTGTAAGTCAACATAGAGAGGACTCTAGGAACCCACTGGAGTTTCATATGACATGGTGTCATAGCTATCTAAATGATTCACCCTGAACAGTTTGACACTGCATAGTAGAGGTCACAGTAAATGTAATAATAATCTATTTCATGATGACTATCACCTATACTGGAATATTTATTAGAGTGGAAACAAAAACAGCAACAATGGCAAACATTTCAAACTGCATTGCTCTCTACATTTGTTAATAGAATCTTCCATCTAGGGGACCAGAGACATCTAAAATGATTTAAATGAAACAATATAGTAGTTTAGAAATTAGTATCTAACAATATGAAGACATATTAGACAAAAAGTAAGATACTGAATTCTGAATACTTTGTAATGCAATAAGCTGTAGTCATTCATTAAGTTATTGAACATTTTTAAGTACTGCCAGGGTGGGAGATAGCCAAGAGCTACTCTCTAGGTCAACAGAAAGGTACAGTATTTCCTTTTAGCAGAGGTGTATTATTTTTATTAGTATGTATGAGCACCAGCAATAGAAGCTATAGCTATTGGTTTAAATCTCAATACCAACAAAAAAAAAATTAAAATAAGTAAAGAAACCAATACTTTGGAACATTGCCACATTTCTGCATGCTTGTGGATGGGAAAAGGCTGAGAACCAAGTAAGTTGCTTTATTACATTAATCCAAATTATAATTATTACTACAATTAATTGAAACATTATATACAATACCCCAGCAGACAATAGGGCATAGGTTTAAGAAAGCAATCCATCCTATACATTATTGTTATTAATTTGAGAAATATATAAAAGTTCTCATGACTTAATTCAAGGTCATACATGTTTGTCAACCAAATGGTTCCAAGGTTCAGTCAAACTGTGAGCAATGAGGAAAATAAGAAAAGGCAAACAATGTGTGGGAATGGAAGACTATACATGCATTGCCATGTCTTTAGATCACAATTAGTCACTCCCCCATTACTGTACCCGAAGAAAAGAGATGAGGTGCGTACATATATTTAGAATGAGCCATGACTTACTAAAATGTATAGACATATTACTTTATGTTCTTTTTTATTTTTTTTTTATAATTTTTACTTTAAATAATCCATATGCGCTTGTATTCCATCTAATATATTTTAATTTTCACATCATAACATTTATGTAACATGATACATCATAGAGTGGGTTTAGCATTTTACAGTTAAGTCATTTGCTCTTTCACTCTATTCCATTTCCTCTTAATCCAACATTCATTGCTAATTTGCCCAACTTGATATTATGTTCCATTAAAATAAAAAATATTTCTGCTGTTGCTTGTTTCTTTCTACTAATTTATAACAGCAGTTGTATTTGAGCATATAACACTCACTCCCCTTCTCTTTTGTATCCACTTTCCACCTCTGTGCTATTCTCATCTTGAGTTATCTCTTTCCTGATCTAACCAAATATTTCTTTCGACATACAATTTTCATGGATCTGAGTATGCATTGCTCTAATTCCCATCGCTTCACCCTCTGCGCTATTTTCCTCTTAATACCTGCTGCTACCATCAGCATCTCCACACTTTCTTCTTTCTTCAATCTTCAGTCTGTATTCCATGTACGTAAAATTCCCTACAGTTTTCCCCTTCATTTTTGTAAACTGTCCTTCACATCTCCACAGCTTTGCACCAAACTCTTTGTACCTCCTTACACTCTCACAATGTATGCATTTGTCCCCCTTTCCTTTGTCCATCCCTACAACAAATGATAGTTGGCTACCAACCCTTCTTTTGTACTCTCACAAAGACCTATACTACATGCACAAAAATTTCCAGTGCACATCTCCTACAAGACCGCAGATGGTGACTTCTTAAGTAATACTCATGATTACTCCCAAAATCCTCCTTCTCCCAAATTTCATTTTACTGCACTCATCTCTTCTCTAGTGGCTCCATTTTATCTTGTGTATTAATTTTCCCATTGACGCATAAATCACCCCATCAGCCCTTTCCGTATTCTTCCGCAGCCCATTTTCTGTAGCACCATTTCCTTCGTCTTTGGGAATCCTTCTGTTTAACTGCTCACCTTTAATTTCTTCTTTTTTTCATCACCCCCATAATTAATCAGCCTACCCCACTTGTATCCAGTTCTTTCCTCAAAGCATCACACTCCTTAATCCCCCACTGCTTA
This sequence comes from Protopterus annectens, assembly GCF_019279795.1. Lineage (NCBI taxonomy): Eukaryota > Metazoa > Chordata > Ceratodontiformes > Protopteridae > Protopterus > Protopterus annectens. The sequence goes on along the minus strand of NC_056727.1, from coordinate 321,399,216 downwards.
TCCATCACCCTCTTAGTTACATCTCTGACCCTTTCCACACATGACAGATGTCATCTTCAGATTTTCTCTCCTCATGGTCATACCAAAACATTGAAGTGGAAGCTCTGTCTTGTCTATCCCATCCTATCTTCTACCCATATACATACGTACTACTTCATCTCCCTTCATTTTCATTAGGGTAAACACTCCCACTTACTCTCTTGCTTCTCTTTTCTCATATAAGATCACTGTTGCCAAAATCCTTTAATATTTGCACCAAATTAAGAACATTAATATACCTTACACAATTTGCTAGCCCCCACATATCATCTTTATTATTGTTTCCATCCTGTCTGTAGAGATTCTTCCAATTTTTCCTTTCCACATGAATCTGCTACACATCATCTGTATATCTTGCAATATCTTATCTTTTGAACTTATACCCACCTTATTATCCCATGTGAAAAAGATGCAGCAGAATCAGTGCATTGATCACCTCAACCCTACCTTTCAATGAATCAACTCTGAAAAATTATTTGGCCAAAAAAATATCACCTTCTCTCACATGTCCTGTCAATTTTTCTCCTAATATCAGCTACCGAATCACAAACCTTGACACAGAATCACTAAAGCCTACATTGGCCGCTAAAATCATGTGCCTGGCACAAAGTGCACATGATAGTACACCGTTTTATATTCAGTAAGCAGCTTTACCCATCATGTAGAGCTGTGTAAACAAGGTAAACACCATGGCATGCTAACTACAGCACAAGCAGCTTAATTGTATTGTAGTTAACCAATCCAAGATGGAGGAGCTATTCCAACAAGATATAAAGCAACTGTGTATACTCAGTGCTGGTTTTCCCTGTGAATTCTGAAACCTATTGGAATACAGACACGGAAACTAGGCTACACTGAAAGAATGTTAGGGGCTGCTGTTACTCTTATTCATGTTTATGTGCAGCAGGCCCATGTCTGTGCTGCTGCTGCTGCTAATAGACCACTGTCATGAAGAAGAAGAGTTTTTAGACCCCATTTAACTTTTCATAATCTGCATGAAGTAGAAATTATAGAATGCTACAGGGTGGATAGAGACACACTACAGGAACTCTGCAACCTCTGTCATCCTCAGCTGAGAATAAGGGCAAACTGAGAGGAACCACTCCCAGTGAAGACTAAGGTATGTGTAGCACTTAGAATTTTAGCTATAGGAACCTTCCAAAGACCAACAGGGGACATGTTGGGGGTGTCAAGAGGTATCGATATCCAGGATCCTCCATCATTTTCTGAATGCTATACTGCAACATGCCAGCGAGTACATATATTTTCCCTGTACACCTGAGGACAGAGCCAGAACTATGCAGGGCCCCAAGTTCTACCCTGTAGCACACTATCCAGAAGTCGTGAGTGCCATAGACTGTACCATGTAGAAATCAAAGCACCACCCAGGGAATAGAGAAGGCTGCACATAAATAACTGCCAGATCACATGTAATGCTAAGGGAAACATCCAGAATATGTTTGCTGGCATCCCATGCAGTTACCACGACTCACATGTCTGGCACAACTCTCAACTGTATGAGATGTTTACTAGGGGGATATCCCACAGAGTCATTTACTGGGGGATGAAGGTTATGCACTGGAACAGTGTTTGATGAGGCTCATCAAAAATGCACACACATCAAATGAAGACTGCTATAATGAGGCACATGCTCAAACAAGTGATATCACAGAGCATGTGCTTTGGCAGCTGAAATTGTGGTTCCAGTGCCTAGATACATCTGAGGGAGCCCTGCAATACAAACACAGGCTGAAATATTCACCATCTGTGCCATGCTCCACAACATTATCCTGAGAAGACAGCTTCACCAGGAACTGAAAGGGGAAGGACCCCACATTCTGCCACCACTGACAATGTCAGCGCAGCCACACATGTATAACGAGTCAAAGAGGGATCCAGCAGCCACTGTAGGTGTAGGCAGAAGTAGACGTGCAAAATATGGCCTCACACTGGCCAAGAGGTAATGGATAGCATACACTGTCTCCACCAAAGGGGCTAAAACCTTCATCCTGTGCACATACATACAGTAACATAGATGCCAGGCAACACTCACAATCTTTACTTACCCATTTAATGGCTGTGTGCTGCTAGCATCAGACAGAGTGAGCCCTGAACTAAAAATCTTGCAACTGCTGGCTTTCCAAGGTAAGTGTTGAACCTGGAATAGAAAAATAAATGTCTAAGAATACAAATGAATGGCATATCCTTTTATACTGTACTTGAGAATGTAAGTATAAGGTGGGTGATTATTACACCAATTACATCAAGATGTAGCAGCACTGACTTATATGTACACATGTGTATTCTATCAAACAATAGGCCTTATATCTAAAATATACAGATTTCCAATGAATGCCCACATTTTGGCCTCATATGTTTGGAATGGAAAATCATTAAAGAGTGAAGTTAAAAAATAATGACACACATTTCAGTTTCAGACTTCATATCCCTCAGAACAAACATAAAATAGTAATGCAAAACCTGTTATTTCATCAACTGTCTAAGTATATAAGAGCAAAATGTTTAAAAACTCTTACCATTGTTTGGCCTTTGTCACACTTTTATTTATGACTTGGTCCAGCTTTGTTTGGAAGGGATGTACACATTACAAAAACCTGTAAGAAAGCAGTACAATTTGCAAAACAGCATCACAAAAATGGATGCCCTAACCACTAAGTCAGCTATGAACCCTGAGCATCAGGCAAAAGTCTTCTGTATCCCTGAATCCAAAAGATAGAAAACAATGGTATGGCACAGTTATCATCCCTTGAACAGGGTGTTTTGTGTGTGTGTGTGGGGGGGGGGGAGGCCTAGTCTGATAAAAAAGGTAGTGAGTGCATGTGAGTAAGTAAGAGAAACAGGCAAAAAATTGGATAAAGTATCAAGTGGCCACTGAAACAGAATGAGCTTTACACCTCATGACTGACCCATGTAACTGTTAGGTTTGTGTGTCTGTATGGGCACTCCAGGTGAAATGGGTGTGTAGGTGTCTGCAAGAACACAGCCAAGCACTGTGCTAGCTTTGTGTCCTGGTATGTTGGACAGGTATGAGCCATGCATGGTAGAGATGACAGTTCATCTTCATTGTCCCCGACCCTGAGAAATGGCTCTGCCAGGAGTTGCACTGGCATGTCCATGCCAATGGTCAGATGCACTGCTGTTACCTGAATGTGACTGATGTCCGCTGGATGAGCACTCATCACAAGTATGCCCAGGACCATGTCCCCATGGTCTGCCATGTCTGGTTGTAGACACCTCAACCACTGACAGAGCAGTGGAAGTAGAGCCACTATGGGAACATGATCAGGCACAGCCATGTCAGCTAACATCAGATGATGTGGCTGATCTATGTCCACATGGATGCTGTCCCCCTCCCAGGAGATTTTCCATCACAGACACTGTCTGTTCCAATGTGTCATTAATCTGTTCCATTGAATTGGCAACATGATGTCAGCAGTCATACATGTTAGCCTATGCTATATCTACAACCCTAAGCATTTTCTCAGAGGCCCTATTAGAACATGCCTGCACCTCCTTGATGTCCCTAAACATATATCAAGTGGCACTGAAAGACAAACTTAGATCAGGTGGAGGATAGATAGCAGGCCTCCTCCAAGCAACCCGAACAAACCTCCTGAGTGGCACCTTGCCCACACTTTGGCTATAGCCAGAGTCAACAGACACAGAACCACAGTAACCACACTACCCTGATCAAGTGTCTCACCCTCCACCCATCCAGTATCTGATGGCTTACTGGAATGGGTTTGAGTAGGCCTACTGACAGTGTCCATTGGAATTACAGGGGGGGCTGAATGTCAACCTCAGTGTCATATTCAACATATGCATCCCCAGACTGTGCCTGTGTTTGGCCACCATTATTATCAGAGTCTGCCGATACTCAGACTTCAGGTGGTAAGTGTCCTACACTTCCACTGTCAGGATCACCTGTGATAATAAACAACAGACACAGGAAAGAAATTAATGGCTACACTACCACAATTCAATATATGCTATCAAACTAACACTGGTGCCACTATCACAGACAGTACAGCAATACACACACAGTTCTGTCACCCATGTCACACATACAGATAAATGCATATTTCTATCAAATGCTCATCAGTATTGAAATAAAAATGTTTGGCTTACCATATGCAGATAATGCCACACTTGCTAGGGAGAATGGGCCTGGAAGATGTTAAGCAAATGTAAGGACACTATCATCGCAATAACAATAACACAGGGGAAACATTTTTGGCCTTTATGTATCCATTAACAATATATTTAACTGAAAATTGGATGACATGTCCACTCCAAGCTCTTGTGTAATGAACCAGAATGTGTTGTCAACTGTATCAATCCAAAACTAGTTTGACCCCCCCCCCAAAAAAAATATATTAAACCAACTTGCTTTCAATATTTTACTATGCAAGAAATATTTAAAATTTGACAGAACACAATCAATGTCATATAATGTACTTCTTTAATAGCCAATACTTCAACTGCATCTGTGCATCACCTGTCTGTGTGTAGCACATCTGTTAAACACTTTGATCCACACATCATATGCTATTTGTAGATCATGGTTAAAGTCTCCCACCTTTGTTTTTAAGGATGAAACCTAATAAACACTACTCACAAGGCTAAAACAAGTGTAGCTTTGCTTGTTTCACTTGCATGATGCTTACCATTGTGCAAACCTATACTAATGGCCTACAGAAGAAGTAGACAGAACACCCACAGACGGGATGCAGACAGTAGATAATTTCAAAATGGATACATTCTATCAAGTATGTTGGGCACCGTGCAAACACAGTGGGCATCAGTTAACACACAGACATTAATGAATAGAACACTATACAAATGTTATTTAACTATTCCTGTGGCAGCAGGTGTAGGTGCAGGGCTACAGTACAGTTAGTCCTAAGTTCTAATACATGAAATTCAAAATATTTTACTTTTGTTCCATTTCATTTTATTTATTTTTTTTATTTTATTTTACATTTGTTAACTGGGAAAATCCAGCTGGACTGGGTCCATTTTCAGTGGAGGCCCAGGGAGAAAAAGCTCTGAAATTATAAAACAGCAACAAATTACAATAACAAATTACAAATAGTACATGAAAGCAGTCATATTTTCATGAAAGAGTCACATTTTTAAATTAGAGTATCACAATTAAGATGATTAATAAATACTTGCTTTGAGAGGACTAGTCAAAGAATTTACATGATAGTCTATGTCAAAGTTAGCTAAAGTGGTTATTAGACTAAGACACCTGTCATAGTATATAAGGTGTAAATACATCAAGGCCTATGGTGTGAGTAGGTTCTGTTATGCTTGGAGAAGTCCAGTTGCAGGAGAAAGTGAGTTAAGTTACACATGGGCAAATCCAAGTTTCCAGTAGGTGTGATTTAAGTAGCTTTTTGAATTGAATAACATTTTGCGGTTCTTTTGTCCATATACTAAGTTAGGTAGGGCTTCTATTCTCACTGCAGTCACCTGGTGTGTGTGTTTCTGCACGTGTGTGACATTAGAGAGAGCATTTTACACCAGCATGTGGGATATTGCTATTACCAAGTTCCTCTCACCAGACACTGCTGTCATTACTTATAAAGTGTTATCTGACATTCTTCAAGTGAGATTTGTGTTGTGGCAGTTGTGTTAAATATGGAGTTCTCTCATCAGTGTAGTTAGATAAGGAGGGATTCTGTTCTCACTGCAGCGAACTGTTGTGTGTTATGTGTGTTAGCGCACTTGCTTAACATTATAGAGAACATTGTACACCAGCATGTGGAATACTGCTGTTACTATATTCCTCTCATCAGACACTACTGATGTCATCACATATAAAGTGTAGCCTGAAACTCTCCAAGTCAGACTTGTGCTGTGGTGCTTGTGTCAAATATAGAGGCCTGTAGTTGAAGTATTTAGATAGGTATGGGTTTTCTTCTCACTGCAGTCAACTGGTATGGGTGTTTGTGTGTTTGTACACTTGCTTGACGTTAGAGAGAGCATTTTACCCCAGCATGCGCAATACTGCTATTACAATCTTCCTCTCCTCAGACTCCACTGATGTCATCAGCTATAAAGTGTTCTCTGACACTACAAAAGGTATAATTATACTCTGACACTTGTATTGAGTACTGTGCTCTGTATAAAGATAGTTTTAGAATGATATGCGAGTCTGCAGTTCTAGCCAACACTCCTCCAAACATCTTGTTGTAGCATACAGTGATTAAGTCATCCTGTGTAACATGCACTCTAATAGTATTCAAGACAAACCTGTGCTGTGGCAGTAACATTAACTAATGTGTTTGCAATCTACTGTAACTACACATAAATGTGTTCTAATCTGAAAGCAAGCTACTTACATGTCAATACATACAACTCTCACTTATGAGACGATTTTACACAGGGATGTGACTCCACATCTATGCCCTACAGTGCTTGCAACATGTTCTCCTCAGCATACAATTATGCTATCATATACCATACACTGCACCATGACAGTGTTACAGTCAGACATATGTGGTGTTGCTACTGTGACATTGCATGTCATTCATATTCTATGCCTTTACAGTTGTAAAGTTCATATCAGTCCCAGTATACTGCTGAGTATCTGGTTGCTGATACATTATGGTCATTGTGTGATTTTTTGGAATAGCTCTTCATTTCACTACCACTTGGGGTACCATTCACATAACACCACCCATCCTCCTTTGTCCTCTGGCCATATGACATCCTTCCTGCAGAGGAGTGAAGGATGTCTTCCTGTCAAATATGCATGCACACATGATGAAGCAGAGTCCTTTCATGAGCCTCTGCAAGCCATCCCCAGACCACTGCATGTGTGATTGCTAAATCTGTCATTGTGTGGTGCACGTGTGCCATATGGAAAGTGGCAGAATGTAATGCAATCCAACAAATATAAACATACACACAATAGTCTTACTATCTTCCATAATATACATATAGGCATTTTTGCTTTCATTTTATAATAATGGCTAAGATTTCATGTGATATTGGCCATCAGACTAATAGCGTGCTATGATCCTATGATTAGTTGATATGTCAATGTTGCCATCATTGACATAAGCTACATTGAGTTATGGATGTACAGTTTGGCTAAAAGAGGGTATTACAGTCTGTGATGTGAGCTACCATATTGATGTCCATTACCGCCATTACATCACATATTCATTCTATAACAGCTGCAGTAATATGCCCCCCTGAGAATCGTTGACATAGGTTCATAGGTTCAATGGAGGTTACTAGGCTAGCAGTCGTACATCCCTTACAAGCCTATCCATGTTCATCCCAAGTAGCCCCCTTTGTCCTTATTAGGTGGACATAATTTGTGGAGTGAATATATGGTCATCACCTACTATCCCTGTCAGTAAGGGACATGGGTACCACCCCTGGGGAGAATTAACAGTCTCCCATCCATTTGTCTAGGTTGCATTGAATAGGGTCAGTGAGGAGCTCTGCTTCACATGATTTGGAAGTTTATTCCAGAGGAGTGTCAGTCAGTCTTTGGAAGATATATCTGTCTCTCAAGCATGTACTGTTAATGTCACAGGCTAAGATGCCTAGAGTGACTGTTGTGCCATTAGATTTGTAGATGTCCAGCATTTACATCAGGGCAGGGTCTGAGACTGCCCTGTAGACCAGGAACCTGTCACCAATCAGGAGCCAATATGATACAGAGTACAGAGACCGGACTTTTGGTCTATCCAAGTATGTCATGGCATGGTTTGGAGACCTTGTATTTTCTTGTTGAGAAACCCCTGTGGTCTCTTCAGCTGTTGCAGGTGTGTGATGAGGTACATGCAACAGGTAGTATTGTACTCTATTAATGTTTTGCTGTGGGGCAAGTACAGTGGTGTTATAACATCCTCAGACCTGAATGCAATGCCCTTATTTATGAGGTGCACAACATAGAAGGCTTTCCTTACCACTGTGGAAACTTGGTGGTTGATGTTCAGATAGCTATCTACCTGTGCTCCCAGGTCTTGCAACCACTTGGTTAGAGCTTGGAGGGGGGGAGGTGTCAATACTGTAATTAGTAGGGAATTTCACTTTGCTAAAGGCAATAATAATAATAGTACTTCTTTGCATTTGTTGTAGACCATGGCTTTGTCACCAATCATTAGTCCTCTAGGTCCTGTTTTAGATTGCTTAGTAAGCAACCAGTGAAATTATCTGGTACTACTGAGGCCATGTTTTCTGCCTTGTAGAGTGCAGATATGACCTTATCTCTAGAAATACTTGGCTGAAGACTATTGTCAGGTATGCTTTGGGGTATGACCTGTTGGCCTACAAGGATGAACTTTGCACCAGATCTGTCAGTTAACAGGTTGGCAATTTCCTCCAGTGCAGCTACATGTTTAGAGTCTTAGCATTAAGGAGCGGAGTCTTCAGTTTGCCTCCAGTGGAGTTTTTTACATCTGAACTTCATCCTGGGTGAGGTACGTTCTACATATGCATTCACTGTGCTGTACATACTCTGTCATGTTGATATGTGACTAATGTTCATGCTACAACTGTCTTCATTGTCATGGCCTCATCTGCTGTATATTACCATGTTTCACCTGTCCTTTTTCCTTGTGTGCATTCCTACAATTCATCTGTGTTGCCGTATTACAATACACACTTCCCTTGACTGCTTATTTATAATGCAGTCTATATTTGCTTACTGATCACGTACACAGCTTTTGTTCAGTGTACCTGAAACAGGTTTCCACACAACTTTGCACTGCATATACTGTCATGTAATGTACTGGAACTATATACATTGCTTTCTTAATAACCCAGGTAATCACTGTGGCATTCTGAGCAAAAGCACAAACCAAGTTTGTCTGTAGGTAAACAGGATTGCATGTCTGCTGCTGTCTGTGTTGCTTTACACAGTTTCCTAGCCAGCAACACTCTTGCTAGCCAGGAAACTGCATTTGTTTATGTTTAAACACACTGCATGGCATGCATAAGCAATTAGCACTGCTGCTCACTGTGAAATACTTAAACTCCATGTAGACGCACTAAGTCTACACAAGGTTTATTGAATCACCAGGCATCTCTACAAATACTTATTCCCCTACTTACAAACAAGGTAACACTACTTTCCCTCTCAACCCACCTTCTATTTTAAGTATTACTGATTTATCTGCAGGAAATTTCAGGCTGGAATCCTATTCAGATTCACCAAAAATCTCAAAAATTCTAAGTAATTGCTTTTTTTTTACTTCTCTTAGGAAATCATGCGATCACATATGAAAGAGTGCATAATAGCATGTTCCTGTACAACTTCTTTCTCTCATCCACATCCTTACCCTGTAGTTTAAAACAAACATATGGAAAAGGGGCAACCCTGCCTTGTTCCTCTCTGTAGAGTCACCGTCTCTGATTCTGTCTCATTTACTTATATCCCTCACCATTTTTATATCACTATATATACTCTGTTCAGCAACTTTCTATTCCCTACTGCCAAGTGCTATAAATGAAAAAAATTTCTCATGGCATGCTATCAAACACTTTTTGATTATCATTTACCCCCCACCTGAAGTTTAACTCAGATAACAAAGTGTATCAAAGTTCTCCATTCATCTGCTGAGGTTGTGCCCTTAATGAATCCTACTTAGTCCTGCTATACAACTTCTAGTAAAAACTATTGCACATTGTTCACAAAATTCTAGCAAAAACATAAGCACTTACTTTACATACTGAAATGTGCCTGTAAGTGTCATCCATCGCCACCTTTTCCTTATATGAAAAACATAACTATTGTGCTATACAAGGAATCATGCCTAATTCCCTCTGTCAAAATCTGCTTAAAAAACATTCACTTGCTTCTTAACTTGCATTTCCATTCTGTTATGAAATTAAATGGGAAGCTATGTTACTGATCAACTATCATTTGCTTCTACAATTTCCTCCACCCTATGTTGCTGTCCTCTAGTTCTCTTCAGTTTTGCTTTAATGTATTGTCTTTCCATTCTCAAAAATGTGTTCCTATACCTTGTGATATCAAACGTATCCCCTGATTCTACAGTAATCTCTTTGTTTAATCTTACACACTATTTCTCAATCATCTGTCTTTCTCTTTATTGCTCTTATCCATGTCTTTCTCTTTTGACCTTTTTATGTCCAGCATAACATCTTAGCATCTCACTTTCCCCTTTTCTTCCTGGTTATCTCCATGTTCATCTGGGAAATGTCTTGACGACATCACAACCTCTTAACTCACTCTCTTTCCTTCCTTTGACGTTCATGTTTTTGATGTTCCTCTTTGTACCATTATCCTACCTCTACATGCTCCCTTTATACCATCCTGTTATGTAATACCTATCACTTGATTCCTACATTTTCTGTCATCACTTGTCCCACAATTCCTTGCAGCCAATCTACCCATGTTGCATTCAACCAATGCCCAGGAATGGGTTACATTCATAAAGTTGAATAGTCAGAATGTTGAATAGGTTAACTACTGTGAAGCAAGTTTGAAACTGTAGAATTTCAGAAAATGCTGCTGGCTGTATATGTGAGATTGCTGTACAGCAGGGAGTGGGATTTTGCCCTTTCCCCACTGAAATAAGATCTCAGAGCTGGTGCGTGTGTGTGTGTGTGTGTGTGTGTGTGTGTGTGTGTGTGTGTGTGTGTGTGTATAATTGTCAGGGAGTGTTGGGAACACAGTCACTACATGGGGGGGGGGCAGAGGGGCATTCCCATACATAAAATCTGTTTAAATGTGTTTTTGCATTTTTATGGTTTTGCATCTATCTTTTGGGGTTGACGATTTGTGGTTCAAACGTGAGTGTTCACCCTTTTAATATGAATCCCCAGAAATTCATCTCCATCTTGTTTAAGTTTTGATTCAGTAACCCAGTCAGCTATTACTATATTATAATCATTTACTCTATACACACACACTATATTTTCATAATATAAACTATTTCTCCTATTGTTGCCTTATCAATTAAAATGCTATCTGATCTACTAGCCTTACTGATTTATCTGATGAGAATATAAGACCTCCTTCCTTATCCAATTCAGTGCAAACCCACTGTACCTGATCAGTATCCCCTTCCTCAAAAGTATTCCTGGTACTATGCCTGAAATTCACATTTACCAAATAATCTATCCCTTTCCAGTTACAAAACCACATTAGAATCCCCTTCCAATAATAACCTCTCTTTGCCCTCTCTATAAATATCAATAAAGGTTATACATTTAGCTTTGAACAAAGGTATCTCTCCTGGCGTTATCTGTTAGACCTAGCAAAAGCCTTTATTTATTTTATTATTTTATTTTGTTTGATCATTTAAGTCACTTGGCAATGGAACTTTTTTCTTGGAATCAGATATAAATATTTATTTGATCAGATGGATAAGGTGGTTAACCAACAGGAAGCAGTGAGTTAAGATAATGTCTATTCTGACTATTTATCTGTTGTTTCAGGTGTACCTCAGGGATCAGTTCTTGTCCCATTTTTGTTCAATATTGTTTTTTTCTTTCAACCATGTCAAAGGATAGTAAATTCTGGATTTATAAATATGCTGATGATTGTAAGATTGGGTTCTTTATCCAGAATAGTAATGGCAGCAATTAAAGAGATATCTTGCCAGATTGAAAAACTGGGCTACAGATGTTGGTCTTACCTTTAGCATGGAGAAATGTAAATTAATGTATTTCACAAACAAAATCTTAAAATCACCTATTTATTTATCCTCACGTGTGCTCCATGAGGTTGACACCTGTCAAGATCTGGATATTATTAAAGTCACCTACAATCTCTCTTTTAAAATGCACGCTATTACTGTCGTCACAAAAACAGCTAAGCAGATAGGTTTTTCTGTTAAATAATCTTACAAGACAGATTTTCTAAATGAGGTGTTTAAAATTTATATAAGGCCAGTTATTAAGTGCAAAATAACTGTTTGTGTTTATTCAACGTGACAGCTAAACAGTTTGAAATGAGTTCAAAGGAGATTCATCAAAAGAATAGTTCAGGTCAGTTATCTGTACTAATTCTCTAGATACAAGTATCTGAACTTATTCTATCAATTACAGATATTTGTGGAAGAAATGTATTTTAGCACGCCAAACTTTTTTTGATAGCAGTTTGCAAATTATGTTTGCTATACAAATTAATAATAATACAAGAACTCTGATACACAATAATTTTGAAATGTGTCACTAAAATGGGAACACGGTCTGTTAGACATTCTTACATCTCTTTTCAGATCACTCATCTTTGGAACAACTTACAAGTTCACATAAGATCTTCTGATAGACTGGACAGTTTTTAGTGAGGGTTGGATGCTTGGGACAGAGATAGGGCATATGAATCTCCATTATTGGAATTAGTACTCTTAGATGGCTCTTGGGCCTATGTACCTCCACTAAAAATGGGCTTCACCTAGTCGGACATTCCTGGTAATCAAATGTCAATAAACAAATAAATAAGATAAGATAAAAAATAATGATAATGATATCTCAGTCACATCTTTATTATTTGATTTGGCCAACAAAACACTGCTGCTACTATTCATCGCTCACCTCTTCCCCACCTGTCTAGTCCCCACCTCCACTCAGCATCATGCCTCAGTTTTCTTCTCCCACATACATCCTCCCCTGACCAACATCCCTACTCCCTCTTTTACCTCTCTTTATATAAACTCCTCTCTATACACTAAAAACTTTCTTTCATCTTAATAAGTTCTACGCTTTTCAATTTCAGCTCTTGTGGAAAATCTACTTATAGTCATTCTTTTGCCATTCTACTCAATAACCTTTCTCTTTTTATTCGATTTCCTTCCTCTCCCACATTTCAGGTGGTAAACCTAATCATTCTATTGCCAAAGTCTAAATCTTCCCGAACACACCCTCCAGGCTAGTTGCACAGGACATTTTGCTGAAAAACAGATGCACACCTTCCCATCACCCCCAGCCAACCAGAATGCCAGTTAATTCCAGTTAATTCTGGTCATCTATGGAGGTGATTCTACATAGCCTACCACCTCACTGCTCTCCTAACACTATTCACCTCTACAATTCTCATCAACCTTATCCTTCTATATGCAAGCAAGTCAACCACTATGATCTTTCTCCCAGCTTCTCTAGCTGCAGTAAAGTCTCAATATTTTTTATCACTCTTATCTCTCATATCCTTGTTTTATGCTATGCATGTTATTGAATGATATTATTAGCATCCATAATTTGTCATTAATTGCCAGAATCATGAAACAAACCAACTGCAGGTTTCAGCAAGCTCTGACGGTGTGCAGGAATAGTGCAAGAGCTGCTGCATGCAATATGGCCGACGAGCGAGCCAGGAATGAGCTCCTGGGACGTGCATGAGCAGTCCTACCTTATTCTTGCATGGACACAGCTCCTCTATGCTATTTACCCCATTTGCAGGTGAAAACCATCCAAATGAGGTGAATTAGTGATCCAGGAAACAGGTATGCATCTTGTGCAGGAATAGTGTAACCTGCAGAAATGTATTTGGCTACTAACCAAATACATTTCTGCAAATTACAAAACAGAGCCATGACAGCTCCAAAGAAAGCATGTATTCAATATAGTAGGCATGCCAATGGCCAAATATATGGCCATTGGCATGGGAAATAGTTAAAAAATTATAAAAAATAACTTTTTTTTGGCTGATTTCAGCCGTTTAAGTGTAGGGTAGCAGTGCGCAAATGGGATTGGCCCGAAAATAATGAAAAAAGTTGGAAATAAGCTTTTAAACCAAAATCAGCAATGTGTCATAATAGTCAGTGGCATGCATAAGACAACAATACCATGGAATTGAGGGGACTGATACTGAGTCACAGATTTCCCCTCAGTGTTAGCTTGCACCCAACCGTATAGGTGTAGCACCACCATGGTAAAAGCATAAGAGGTAGGTGACCTCATAAGGGGGAGTGTCATGCATGCTGTAAGCTTATTGGAGCTCTGTGGCCCATGCTTGCCCTTAGCTAAGCACAGCTAAGGAATGGGGGTGTGTCTGAGGCTGCCTAGCAGTGTTTACATTGTCTAAATGGGTGTGCGTACTGGGTTTTAAACAACAACAAAAAAAAAAAAACAGGAAATAGCAGCTCTGTTCACATCTGAGCACTGGGTATGTGCAGCATGCCTTGGGGCTTAAACGGGAAGGCAATGGGAAGGGAAAACAGCAGTGGGAAGGCAATCAAGGGGAACTGGGTCTATATTACCAGACTGAAAACCTGTTTCAGTGAACACCACAAGGCCAACACGTATAGCACGAACCACAAATACGACGAATCCCCTAAACCACAAAATTTCAAATCTCGAATCATCATAGTCAGCCAACACCACTGCGCACTACATACTACATATCCAAACATAAAAAATAAAACACATACATACACTAACCAAACCCTACTTCTAACCCTACACTAAACCTTACATACATTACTATCTATGCACTTACCTTAACCTGCACCATAACCCTAAGGTCCGTAACTAAACCACACTTACCCTACAGACATATACCCAAACAAAACAAATAATTCACACACATACACTTAACAAAACCCTACTTCTAACCCTACATTAAACCTTACATACATTACCTATCTATGCACTTATCTTAACCCGCACCCTAACCCTAAGGTCCGTAACTATCGCACACTTACCTTACGGAGCTATTGGCCAACCATGACACTTCGACATTTTGTGTTTTGCGGTTTTGAATGTTTGCCATTACCGTAGTTCAAGCTATACATGTCGGTCTTGTGATGTTCGCTGAAACGGGTTTTCGATCTGGTAATATAGACCCGGAGAACTAGCATAACTGGCAGGTGAAATGTATCAGAATCAGCCAATTACACAGGCAGCAGCCCAGCTCAGTACACTACTATAAAATATGCAAACACCTTTCACACTGGTTTTTCCCACAAACTCTACACCACCGGTGTACACAGACGAGGAAATTTTGCCTGACAAAATTAACAAAATGATAGGGGCTGCTGTTGCTCTCATACATCAATATGTGGAAGAGGCTGAGGGTGGTGAGGATGAGAATGCTAATGACCAACTCACAGTGAGGAGAAGAGTGTACCAAAGTGTATTAGTTCTGGTTTAAGCACTTGAGCTTCAGGCCAGTTATTTACCATTAAGAAGGTGTGGTCTGCACCCTTGTGGGAAGAGAGGGTAGATTCTGCCCTTCTGAGCTGGGAGTTCTGCTTAAAGGCTTATTGTGTCTGCTTATTTGAATTGTTTCATTAGCCAAAGACCTTCGGTGTTAGCCTGTGCTTCAGAAAAGTAGATACCAAATAGGAGAGGACCCAGGACTGAACCCTGTGGTACTCCACTTGTCACTGGTCTGAAGAAAATTTGGAGTCTGCTTCTTTCACAGTGTGGGTTCTGTCAGTGAGCCAGTTGGCAACCCATCTTGTGATATAGGGATTTATACCTAGTTTTGTGAGTTTATCTATAAGTCCAGAGTGGCGTATGGTGTCAAAAGCCTTGGCAATATCTAGATAGGCTGTGTGAACCACCTTACCCTCATCTACGGCTTTGATGACTGTTTCAAAGAAGTCTATCAGGTTTAGGAGACATGATTTGCTGTTTACAAACCCGAACTGTGTGGAGTTCAGAGTTTGGAGATTACCAATGTCTTTGTTTATAAGTTCCATGATGATACGTTCCATGGCCTTGCAGACTAGGCTCGTTAGGCTAATGGGGCAGTAGATCCCGGAGTCCATGGTGGCTCCACCTTTGTGGAGTGGGATAACCATCACTGTGCATCATTCAGTGGGCACAAAGCCTAAGGTGAGGCTATGATTGAACACGGTGCTTAGGTGGGGTGCCAGTTCATTCTTTAGTGTGTGTAGAACGCAGCCTGGGATGTTGTCAGGTCCCATGGATGCTGTGTTCTTGGCTTTGGAGAGTGTGTTTTTTACCTGTGCTGCTGTGATTACAGGAACTTTGCATTCTACCGGTATAGAGATGGGTCCTTTAGGTGGTGAGAGGGGGGTAAAGTTAGCACTGAACCTATCTGCCAGGATGTTGGCAATATCAATTGATTCTGTATATTTAATGCCATTGTGCTGTAACTCAGAGCAGATCTGAATGTTGCCATTGAGATTCTTGACATAGCTATAGAATGCTTTGTGGCTGTCTTTAGAATCTGTGGATATTTTGTTTTCGTAGCTAGCTTTGGAGGATTTTATGAGGATTTTGGCTAACAACTAGGAGCCATAATTGAAACTCCTAACAATGTGGACATCCTACAAAAGGGCCTCACTGAGACAGATACCTAATGTCAAAGCCATGACCTTAAGCTGAATGCCAAAAAGTGCATTGTCATCCCCTTTGGTAAAAACTCTGTACCCATGAGCTACCACATAGGTGATAATCTACTTAACACTGAAAGTGTGATAAGAGACCTTGGGACACAGGTGGACAGTAGTCTCTCCTTTGATAATCACATCACCACAGTAGTCAGGAAATCCTTCTGCATGGTACACCTGATCACAAAAGGTTTTTCATCCAGGAAAAAAGAGGTCATTGTTCCCCTCTACTCGTCACTCAATAGACCCATTATAGAGTACAATGCCCCTTTTGGTATATACTTCACAAGGCATCTACAACAACTGGAAAGACCACATAAATACCTCACAAAGATGATTATCGGCCTCAAACAGATGCCCTATGCAGACCGTCTCAAACAACTCCAGATTTACTCCATCGCATATCGTCTACTCAGAGGTGATCTCTGCCTAACATACAAAGCTATGTCAAACCCAGAGCTGTTGGACATGCTCCACTTAAAGAAATCCCCATCGCTCTGAGCTACACGCTCTAGGGACCTAAACCTTGTCACCACAATAAACAGAAAATGCTGGAGGGATAGATTCCTGTCCCAGAGACTTCCCATACTCTGGAGCAAACTACATATCTATGTCAAACAAAGCTCCTCATTAGCACTCTTCAAGAAAAATCTTGATGATTGGATGGGAAATAGGAAATTCACCGCAGGGATCACCTCTGCATCTCTGCTCGACAGGGGCACAGGAAAATAATTTTCTTGGGTGGTGAAAGCCAGGGTACCTTTTTGGCTAGGCTTATATAGGCCCTAGAACCAATAGCCTAGTACCTACCTATGACCCTATGAACCAGGGACTACATAAGATGCAGATAGTGGAGCGCTATAGGATGGACAGGGACATCGTACAGCAAATTGTTGAGCTGTGCCAGTCACGCCTCACACACAGAACCAACAGACGGGAACCCATCCCAGTTGATACGAAGGTATGTGTAGGCTTAAGAATTCTAGCCACAGGTACCTTCCAAAGGTCAACTGGGGATATCATGGGGATCTCACAGGCATCAGCATCCAGGGTATTCCACCAGTTCCTGGATGCCATGTCATCACATGCCAGTGAGCACATATATTTCCTCAACACCCATGAGGTGTTGACCAGCAATATGAGTCTCTTCCACCAAATAGCAGAATACCCTGAGGTTGTGGGTGCTATAGACTGCATGCACATACCAGCACCAGGGTAGGTGTGGGCCCCACCACAAACAAAGGGCTTCATCCTCTCCATCAACATCCACTGCATGTGCAATGCCCATCATGAATGTGTGTGCTGGCTGTGCTGGCAGCCCCAGCTATTATGACTCACATCTGGCACATATAACACAGCTGTTAACAGATTTGCCAGTGGGAGTGGCCACCTAGAAGTGGGGATGGGGGGTTTTTGCCTGGAGCCATTACATGATGATGCCAACAGAAATGCACACACACACACACACCACACACACCCAAAGCAGAAGCACATAAAACCAGAATCATAATAGAGTGTGTGTTTGGGATGCACAAGTCATGGTTCTGGTGCCTGGACATATCCGGTGGAGCCTTGCAGTACTCTTCAGCTACATATACACAAATTCTCATTGTATGTGCCATGCTATATAATATGATCCTCCAGAAACAGCTGCAGCAGGTACAGCACAGGGCAGGGCCACACAGCCCCCCACCATTGCCAAAGCCTGCACAGGCACAGAGTGACTTGGAGGAGGAACAACCTGAGCCTGCCCATGTAAACAGAAGGAGGCATGCCCAGTATGCCCAGGCTTGGGCAAAGAGGCAACGCATAGCACATACACTGACATGGTAGGAACCCAGGGAATGACACCTCTCTCTGACTCACACATACAGTAAAAGGGATGCCAAACATGACACGACCTGTGCTTTACCATGTATAGGGAGTGTACTATGTGCATCTGACATAGTCAGCACTCCAGCACCATCCTCAATACGGGCACAGCCACAAGGTAAGTCACTCTTCATATCAATTTCTGAATGGAGTAGTATGTTTTGCTAGTTGTATCTATGGTATGGATGTAAGCATGCAAGGGAATATGGTGGCTGAATGGGATGGCAGCAGATAGTGGACACCTATATGGGAAGCATGAAATCCATAACAAATACTGGTGTCACCAAAGTAGGCAGTACTAGACAAGGTGACAAACCCCACTGCAGTACATGTGGTGACCCAAATTTGTGTCTATAGGACACACACACACACACACACACACACACACACACACACATGTATGCCAGTAAGGCTCACATACCAAACAACAGCCTCAGCCAACAGGACATGTTTAAATGACCATAAAGAAAGGCTGTGCTAAGGCCTCCAATTCATTTCAATGGAGAACAGCCCCCCTCCAGACCTAAACAGACATACTATAACACGTCAGGCAGTTGTATGTTAGTTCTGAAGGGTAAGAAGTCTGAAACTGAAATGTAAGTCAATAAAACGTAAGATCTGTACTCTACTGATATGCCTCTAGTCTGCATGATATGTCAGAATAGAAAACAAAATGGAAGCCAACAGAGTACCTGAAACACCAGTACAGTCATAGAAAATGTTTATAGTTGTCAGGTGTGCCCTCCCCCCACAATCCTATGTATAAATGCAGTAACGTGTACATGTGGGTTTAATAACAGTGGAGCACAGATTACCTGAGCTGGCTCAATTTACAGGATAGATTGTTTCATGTGTACAATATGCAGGGGTCTGTGTGTTAGGTTGTTATTTTGTATATTGTGTGGAAGTGGTCAGCATGTAGGCATGGAGGGTTGTGTCTCGATGGCCTATGGCCAGTACTGTCTATGACAGGGCCATGTTCTGACAACTGGACTGTCAACCACAATTCATCCCAGCAAGACCCAATTCAGCAGTCATCCATACTGACTGTTCAGATGTCAATATCTGTCACCATCTGAAAGATGGACATGCCATGAATGTGGGCCCAGACATGCACACCGTACACAGGTGGAAGTACCGTAGACAGAGTACATAAAATGTTACTGTCAACTGCACATACCTTTGGAATTGTACATTCAGGTTAGCAGCACATTAGTTGCCTGTGTAGTATGGAATACTGATGTGTAGTCTGGCCAATCACTGGCAGACCACAAAAGGCACAGTTATGAAGTAAAGAGAGACTTCCTATGTCCCTGCACATGGCAGCATAAGGGGAATGCCTCATGTATATCTGTGAGTCAGCTGCGAGAAGCTTCCATATCACACATGCACTTAGCTCACCCCACCATCAGCCACAGGTTTATCACAGGTCATATCCCTGCTGTTGGGAATGAGTACAGTATGACCCCCACTTCTGTATGGGATTATCCACAGAATGCAGCATGCTGAAGAGGTGTCCTATGCAGGTGTGTCCCTAGCTGTAAGCAGCACCCTGGCAGCATCCAGAACAATGGATTAATATGGACAGGAACTATTGCCATTAACACCTTGCGCACTTACCCTGTCACCCATGGGGAATCTAGTGGCTCACAGCCTGGGACTGTAGAAGTGATAGAATGCACTGGCCTGCTACAGATGGCCTCCGTCACTACCAAATGCCTACAGTCCTCTGTCAAAGTTCTAGGCCTCACCCATACTGCCAATGTATGCTATCTCATAGGGTCCCAACTAACAACATAACACAGTCCACAGAACACAAATGCAAGGCCATGTCGACAAATCCCAGTATCATGCTCACCATGTCCTACTGTGGACCATTCCCTAAATACTGCTGGGATGAATATAGGGATACTTCTCAGATATCGCTTGCATAATGTTAGGAAGAGGATAGAATAACAGAGTGGGGGGGTGTAGAAGCATGGACGCCATGGATTGTGTGAAGTCTGAAACTCTGATGTGTGCCCATACTATCCCTGCCTGCAAACACAGTAATGGGTGGATACAAACCTGCTTGTAAACTACAATGTGAAGGGGAACTGACCAGATATATGAGCCCTACCTCTGGGTAACCTGGGTGAATCAATACAACTGAGAGGTATGGCCACAGCAGGATATGGCCATTCTGTTATGTTAATAGATGTACAAGCAGGGGATCCTTAGCCACCACAGTACCAAGGTGCTGAACCATTTACACAGACCCATCAGCAAGTGTCTGCAACTACCTCTCCAGAATGGCATGAATGTGCAAGAATATGCAGGCTGCAGACCATAATAATGGACACAGCTTCATTCATCTTGTATTTCCCATGAAATAACTGTGAGCAAATAAGTATACCTGTCAGTAGTTGATGACATAATACATCACAGTGTAAAACAGTACATATGTCTGTATATCTCAGCTAACACCAACCATGTAACACAAGCAGCACAGCCACAATAGTTACAGTATCCCACTATCTTTCACCCATTGTGACTCCATATTGTCAACCTATCTACAGATATCCTGCAGAAACAGGTGGCTAGCTGGAGGTGTAATACACAAAATCCTGCACTGGAGTACAACCTACCTGAAATGGATTCACACACTCAATACAGACGGTCATACTGGGCATGCTCCTACACATAGAGAAATGAAGCCCATGTTTGACAACAACAGTGGACTATACATATCTGTCAATCGCAGATGTCTGTGGACACACACCACATTGCACACCATTCATGCTTTGCACACACTTTGGATAGGAATACTCACATATATCCAAGGCCAACACACTATAATAGGTCAAACGTACACACACAGAGATGTGGGGAAGAGAGAGACAGACAGTGACAAAGAGATTACCATCATGAGGCCTGTCCCACTCACCATACATCCAATTGGCCAATATCACATGATGTGCTGATTTCAATCACTGTATACATTTGCTTTTGGTAGCCCTCAGCCCTATAGTGTCTATGTTGCTTGTGATAACTGTGTAACATGGTAGTACAAATCAGTATTCTTCTAGCATTTGTATACCCAGTCCTGTCAAATGTAAAGTTGTGTGTGACTGAGTGTTGTGTGTTTGTTTCCAAAGGAATGGTTTATGGGCCATTTACACACACTGCACTTCTCATTGCCCATGTTAGCACTCATGCTCACGTCAGTCACCTTGAAATAACCCTCTGGCCACCTCTCCACCCCATAAGTTCTGTGGCACATGTGATAACTGCATAATACTATAGTATAGCATACTAGTTAGTTAGTAGTTCTAATCCCAGACATAGCAACTGTGAAACTATATGTGTGTGTGTGGAAATGAAAGATTTTGAGGCCATTCACAGTCACTACACCTCCCATTGCCCTACTGCAAGCCTGCTGATGTCAGTCATTGTGAAGGAAATACCGCTTTGGAGAAGGGTCAGCCTTATAAGCTCTGTGGTGCGTACGATAGCTGTGTAATGTTATAGTGTATCATACTAGATTCATAGGAGTTCTAATCCCTGACATGGCAACTGTAAAACTGTGTGTGGAATTTAAAACATTTGAGGCCATTCACAGTCACTACACCTCCCATTGCCCCTACTTTAGCAAGTCTGCTGATGTCAGTCACCTTGAAATACCCCTTTGGACAAGGGTCAGCCATATAAGCTCTGTGGCATGTGTGATAACTGTGTAATGCTATAGTGTAACATACTAGTTAGGTAGGAGTTGTAATCCCAAACATGGCAGCTGTGAAACTGTGTGTGTGTGTGTGTGTGTGTGTGTGTGTGTGTGTGTGTGTGTGTGTGTGTGTGTGTGTGTGTGTGTGTCACAATTAATGATTTTGAGGCCAATCACAGCCACTTCACCTCCCATTGCCTTACTTTAGCAAGCCTGCTGATGTCAGTCACCTTGAAATACCCCGCTGGACAAGAGCCAGCCCTATAGGTTCTGTAGCACGTGCAATAACTGTATAATGCTGTAGTGTAACATGCTAGTTAGGTAAAAGTTCTAATCCCAGACATGGCAACTGTGAAACTCTGAGTGTGTGTCCTTGATAATACCTGATGTTATGGGCATTCACACTTACTACTCTCCCCTTACCCCTCCTTTAGCACTGCTGCAGATGTTAGTCACTTTCAAAGATACCTGTGGAGAGCTTTCCAACATGTAAGCTCCATGGCACGTGCCATAAATGTGGAACAATGTAGTAGCAGTAACTACACAGGTATGGGTTTGAATCTCATCTGTAGCAAGTGTGTATGTGTGTAGCTTTTGGCCCCATTTACACCTAATACACATCTCAGAGCCTGAAATTAGCAGTCCTGCAGATATCATCCACCTTAGAAGTACCTGCTGCCAACCCTAAAACATGTCAGGTCAGTGGTGCATGTGGTAAATGCATAACATAATTGTCTGTAAAGATTGTTAGATAGAGGTTTGAACCTCACCCCAGGCAAATGTAAATGTGTGTTTGGGGTAAAATTATTTTTGGGATCTCTCACCCAATGCCAGTATTTACAAGGGCTGGTGATGTTCCTCACCTTAGAAGTACCTTGAGATAACATCCATTCTATAAGCTTCATGGTGCATGCGATACATGTGGTGCACTGTATAGCAATGCATAGCTAGGAAGGGGTTTGAATCTCAGTACTGGCAAGTGTATGTGCCTGTCTGTCATCAGTATCCTGGATGTAGGTTGCTGTGATTGTGTAATAAAAGGATACATTGTTGGGTAGGTTTTTCTAAATTATTATGTTGAGGACCTAGTATAAGTCATAATGTCCACCTTACAAGGACAACAAATGTCAAACACCAGAGAGGCTAGTGTAGACAATCCATAGCTCTACATGTGACATTATGGATTATTGAATGATATAGGCAACCCTTCTCTTACTCAGAGAACACTCTCCACTCATGTCTCATACTCAAACACACTTGGCTAGGCAACAACCACCATATTGGTAGTTCCCTACGTATTGCCTCACAGATAGTAACCATGGTGTAATTGCAGTGGGCTACATGCCTGTTGAGCACAACAGTGCCATTGACATCACAAAGTACTGTGATGTGTTACATATCCTGACTAAGTGTGTGTTATCCAGCAAGTAAAAGGACATGGCACCCTGTTCCATCGCTGCAGTAGGCAAATAAATACTTACAGTGGCCCTTTTGCTATGTTCCCCCACTGGACACCTGCAACAACTGTAGAGTCTGCAAATGTAACCCACAAAGGGAATACCATGCCTTATACACATGGCCTGTGTGGACAGACACCACTAACTCCACTGAATACCTGTATCATGCTGTTAGTGTAGGTGCAAGCATGACCGCAGTTCCATAGCCAGGTCTCACCAAATGAAGTCAGGAATGCTACATCAGAAGATAACAATCTGTCCATAAAATATGCCCCAGAGACCTCAAGTACACTTCCATACATCAAAGAACATGCGTGTGAGACGTGCACAACCCAGACACTGTCCATGTTATGGAATATATATCACATATGTGGGAAGCAGTGCACAGCACTGGCCACACACAATAGTAATCCAGATGAGTGGATGGTGAAAACAATACCCATCTGTGGGGACCACTCCAGAGACTACACCCCTGGGCCACACTGGAGACTATTGTCATGTGACCTGATGCCAAGGTATTCCTTTTTCCTAGCCTTGTACAGCCTTCAGGCCCATTCACATACTACACACCTGTGAAGCAATGAACCTATGCATCTCAGTACTGGCAAGTGTGCGTGTGTGTGTGTGTGTGTGTGTGTGTGTGTGTGTGTGTGTGTGTGTGTGTGTGTGTGTGTGTGTGTGTGTGTGCACAGAGATTAATGATTTTGAAGACATTCACACTCACTACACCTCCCATTGCCCTACTTTAGTATGCCTGCTGATGTCATTTACCTTGAAATAACCCTTTGGCCATGTATTAGTCATATATGCTGTGTGGCACTTGTGATAACTGCGTAATACTGTAGTGTAGCAAACTAGTTAGGTAGGAGTTCTAATCCTGATCTTGCCAACTGTGATAATGTGTGTGTCTCCCTGAGAGAGTGTGTGTGTGTGTGTGTGTGTGTGTGTGTGTGTGTGTGTGTGTGTCTTCATTAATACCTGCATTTGTGGACATTTACACTTACTACACTTCCCTTATGCCTCCTTTAGCACTGTTGCTGATGTCACTCACCTCAAAAGATATCTTTGGACAGCTCTCCAACATGTAAGCTCCATGGCATGTGCAATAACTGCATAACACTGTAATAGCAATACATAGTCAGGTAGGGGTTAGAAACACAGTATTGGTAAGTTTGTATGGGTGTTGGGGTTATTGTGTAATGACAGGGTCCACTGCAGTGTGGGTTTTCCTACATCATTATATTCAGGACCTATATGCCCCATTGTCCGCATTACAAAGCCAACAGTTTTCAAACACTGTAGAGGTTGTTTTAGATAAGCCTCAGCCATAAATGTGTACAGCCATGTGCAATTACTATGTGACAGTAAAGATTAATAAACAATATAGGCAACCGTTATAATACCCAGATACCACTCTCCACCCACGGATCATACACAAACATGCTTGGCTCTTACTCTCTTACTCCCTTACTTTCTTACTTTGTCTCTGTCTCTGTCTCTGTCTCTCTCTCTCTCTCTCTCTCCCTCTCTGGTGGATTTAGGAAAGTACATCTGTTTTGAATAGAGTTTTGTAAGTAATGCTCATGATCAGCTGTTGGCCTGTGCACAAATTGCAGTCCCCCACTTGCTAATTGCATGTGCAATAGCTCTGGTATCATTCCTATAGCCAATTGCATGGAACACACTCCTATAACTAAGCACATCATGTGGGTGTTGGCCCTTTTCCTTCCCCATGAGCAGAACTTCATGTGGGTGTTTAACAAACAGCTTCAGAGAGGGTAGTTGGAAATACCTCTTACAACATACACTGTGGAGGCAGGCCAACAAATAGGAGGGGGATGTTCCAGACATGGGGACAGAATGTAAGTATTGCTGTTCTACATTTGAAGTAATGTTGGTTTAACAGGGTTTGTGTGGATATAGCTGTTCTACATGATTTAAAGTCTGGCATGACAGTGTTATATGGTTGAGGAAACTCTCACCTGTAGGGCTATATGCAGACTGGCCAGAGTTTGGAGTCTTGCATGTGGTGTGTTACTCCCACATTTTCTATCTTTAGAAATGCAGTAGCATACTCTGATGATTGCAGTCAGTACATGGTGACATCCATGTGGGTTACTGACTTCATATCCCTCAGAAGAGATATGTCACAACAAACCCTGTTCACCAGGAAATTTCTCAGTTTATCACAGTAATATGACCATATTGGCCTTGTGTTTGTGCCTCCATCCCCCAAGTCTGTCACCCTTTGTCCACATGTCATGCCGTAAGAGATGCAGATGTACAGTACATCATTATTTACTGACATCATACCTGAAAAATCAGAGAGATATCAGACTGCTAGACATGTTATGTATATTAGGCCTTGTATTTGAGGACAAAACCTGGACATTCTGTTGTAATCTGTACAGTAGTGAGGTCTGTGTACTTATGGTCATTGTTGACAGAGTGTGTATTGTGAATATGTTACTTGACCTGTGTACAGATTGTGGTAGATGTCATTGTTCTTGATCCTGTTCTATCAGACGTTGCATGCTGCTCCAGTTTATAGTACCCTGTTAGTGTACATGTTTGTAGAGCCAGACTGACACATGTCCCATACCACAGTCAGGCATCAGACTACATTGTGTATTGGCCTAGTACATGTAGGGTCAGTGTGTGAGTGGCACATATGATGATGGTTTTGTTCACACAGTCCATATACTGTACTATTAATTAGGCTTACCATAATGTGACTGTGACTGTGTTCAGACTGGTTGTGGGTATGCACTTTCACACTGGTGTCTGTTACTCCATGCTATTACATGCCTGTAGTGCCAGCTATATTTGCAAGTACATGTGTATTCCCCTATAGGAAACTTGGGTCAGTGCTGTGGCAGTCTGCCTGTAGTTTGCACAGTGCTTTGTGACATGTCTAGCAGCTCAGTGTATTCACCTAGTGTGATGTTATGTCCAGATATTTGTCAGATGTACTGTTGCCTGGCCACCATAAGTGTTGTATATTTCTGACAAAGCAGTGGGATGCTGTGAAGATGTATGTCACTAACTAGTGGGAAGTATGTGGACTTGGGACCGCTGCTCTTCCAGTTAATATGTGTCAGGACAGATGGGAGTGTGTGAATGCATCAACTGTGTGAGCTTATCTATTCCAGTAATTTTGTGATATTCCCATTTACAGGGTTGTAAACATCCACTTTGTCAGGCTTGGTCCACATGTCTTGCACTAAGGTGTTCTGTGTCAGACTGTCCACGTTTATTGGTCATATCTCTGCTGTATTCCACAGGATCATTACTGTAATTTGTGTGGCACTTCACTATGATGATCTTATGATGTTTACATGTCAGTATCAGAAGTGACTTCCCACACAACATGTCTGTTAACACAACCCCTGTTACTGTAGCAACATTCTACATTTAT
>NC_056727.1:321299908-321367408 GCF_019279795.1 Protopterus annectens | reverse complement strand
ATACAGCATTCTGAGGCCACATTCTCCAAGTACAATATACCTTGCCATACATTATAAGGGATAGTGATGTGCTGACATTAGGAGAGCCATGACAAACCCTCACCCTATTATCCCTGTGGCATGTGCAATAAATGCATATCCATGTAGTAACACTGATGAGATAGACAAGGGGGTTGTATTGCAGTACAGGTCAATGTGTGGTTGTGGGTATGCCAGTGCATTATCATGGGTTTCAGTGAGTAAAATATCCAATGTGGGGTGTGGGTGCTGGGTATATTGTCTTTACACCATGGTACCCCCAGTACATGTCCAAGGTCCACTGTATGAGGACCACTGTCACCATCAACCATACAGGTAACAGATTACACTATCCAGCCCAATGATGCATGTGCTGTGTGAAAATTATCTGTAACAGAATGAACTCTCTGACAAGATAGTTAGCACTGATAAACCCAGGTCTCTCAGCTGTGTCTATGACTATGTGTTTGTCAATGTGCATACAGCAGTATGTCATACTATGTGTTGTTCATTAACACCCAGTACATCCTCCATTACCATACTGTACAAGGCCTGGTGATGTTCTTCGCTTAACAAGAAACTCGGGACACACCTCATCCTAAAATCCATGTGATGTGTGCAATTAAGACCAAACACATTAGTAGCTGTAAGTACCTGGGTAGGGGGTTCTACTCTCAGTGTTGCAAGTAAGTGTGAGTGTGTGTATGTGAAGGGATCTACTTCAGTTTGCAGAAAATACATGTCCCAGGAGGTCATCTGTCTGAGAACTGACTGGCAAATGCTAACATTTCAAAGGAATCATCTTGTGGAAATTCATTCCATCAAAACTAGTAGTAGATGTGCAAATGCCCTCTTCCCCACTGTACTGCTGTACAATGATATTGGAGTTGGTATATATAGTTGGGTGTGGATATTGTGGGCACAGCCACCCTCATTGAGGTTATTGTTGTGTGTATCCCCTACTTAGTCAGCTGCAGTACTGTACAGTTTATGTTAACAGGTTAAGTAGTTGTCAACACTATGTGTGGTTCTACACCACCCCACACCCTCCAAAGTGGAGGGCTGTGCCACCCACACCAACACACCTATGTTTACCAACTCCAGGATTGCACTACATTGGTGTAGAGGACATATACCTTGCCAGTACCATCGTCAATTACATTAAACTAGAAGACTGATTATGTACTGATGTGATGTTTTACCTATTTTGTCTTAGTGGAATTACATAGGCTAAAATGGGTTCACTGCAAAATTAAGTACATCCATGTGTGCAGTATTCTGTGTGCATTGCATCAACACCAAAGCCTTTGTGTGTGTGTTATTCACAGACATGAGGTGTGTGCCACCCGTACACTTACCATTGTCCTCTGTAGAAAGGCTGTTGACATCAGTCACCATGCACTCACCTGTATACACCCCTCAGACCTATCAGCCATCAGTAACTGTTATACAGACCTGTTACTTGTATTCAGCTGTACCCAGGATATGACATAGTCAATGTGTCACCACAGTGCCATACCCCTTGTAGGAAACAACAGCAGACCAACATCCTGCTGACACATAGACAGCTACAACACAAACTGAATACATTATGGAGATCACGTTTAGTCAGTGTTAATAACAGTTATAATGCTGGATAGCTACACATCCTGACTTGGAAGCATTAAACTTTCCAGCTGAAAACATGTTACACGGCATTACATTGCTAAATCTTAGTACATTCATCCTGTGCATCATAACCCTATTAACCTGTCCCTGCATCGATGGTATGGATGACAGGGATGTGGCAGAGGTATCATCATATGCACAGGGTGTGTTATGGGTTTGCCAGAGACCTAGGCTGAGCCATTTGGTTGACATCATGTGTGTGTGTTTGGGGGGTTTGTTATCAATTGAGCTGTGCAGATGTGGTGTCTGTGGTTATGGAGATACCCTAGCTGTGTTGGTGATGTGTGTGTGTATGTATGCACACAGTTCTGCCATGTGGCTGCCCTATACAGGAATTTGTTGGACAGCAGCAGACCATACATGGCAGGGTGTGCAGTTCAGTGTGCAGCCATGGATACGGGAACTGTACCTGCCAGGGGTACTCTCCCCAGATGATGACAAATGTCTGCTGGATCAGGGTCCCTGTTGGGACCAGCCTGGACCATGTGCACATGGTCTGCTGTATTGTGGTGTGGACAGCATCCCCCTTGCAGTGCTGGTGCTGGCATTGCCATTACAGGAGTGTCTGTGACATGTTGCACATCCACGTAGACCTTCACCTGTTGGTGTTGCTGACCTACGTCCATGTCGCTGTCACCCTACTCCTACCCTATGCTCTAACATAGACATTGCATGGTCAAGGATTCCCACCATCTCCCAACCATCTCTCCAGGACCTCTGCAAAATAATGGTGGGCACCTGCAAGATCATAGATGTTGTCAAGTACAGCAGAATGAGTAGCCCATTGGAAACTCAGACTCTGTCTGGTATAATGTTCCATACGGGCCTGTGCCTCCATGATGGCCCAAAACATGCATCTGGTGACACTTGCTGTGGAACATCTGCCAGGGGCATGATGGCCAGCAGCCTTCCTACGAGCACCCCTGTACATCTGCCTGTGTGGTACCTTGCCGGTCATCTGGCTATGGCTGCTATGTACAGACACACTTGCCATAGTCACCACGCTGTCCTGTCCCATGCCACCACATGCCAACTGTCCCTCATCTATGGCCACTGGTGATAGGGTATGTATAGGCATTGTGACTGTGTGTGGGGATGGGGTGGATAAAAGTGGGATGTCAACCGATGGCACAGCTTCAGCCCTTGACAACCCTGCCTGTGCCTCACGATACCTATCATCATTGTCAGTCTTTATGGACACTAGCATCAATTTGCCTGCAGGAGGGATCCTGACCCACCTCGCCACCTGTGAGGGGAAAACAGAAAATGTGATTTTAGACCTGTACATCAATGCTTACCTCTACATACACACACACACACACACACAAACACACACACACACACACACACACACACACACACACACACACACACACACATTTACAGGTGAGGTGGCACAAAGATGTTACACAGGACTATCATTACCCAACAGTCAACATGCATGACATATGACACTCAACAGCATGCACTGCAGCTATACTCATTCCCTGTTACCAAAATTATACATCTCTGTGATGCATGAGTTGTGTTAGTAGGTGATGCCCCTTCCCCTGGAACACACTGCACCCATGTACACATTATTGCTGTGCACCTCTTCAGCACCCTGGCATGTACTGTGAACCATACCTCACAAGTATACACACCATTGCTCAATGTGTATATGTGTGGCAGTTATGTTTGCTCTGTTGCTTACAGTCCCTATATGTTTGTCTGGCACATACCTGGGATGATATGAGGACAGGTGTCAATAGTGAATGCCTGACCTCTGATTTTCAGATCTCATCATCAGCAGTGCATGCATGAGCAATAAAATCCAATTACAGTCACAACCTTCAAAGCTTACTGTTACTATGAGGAGTGTACACACCTTTATTGACATGCCAGCCTCTTCCCTGATATGCAGTGGGGCCACAATACTGCATATGTTAACATTACACACACCTAATATGTGGCATATGACCTGTGCAGTCAAATGTAGTATCAAACAAATGTGTTAGTTGTGCATATACTCATTGAGATGCGTACAATATGTGGGATGCATAAGTGTGCACACCCTTAAAATGATGGTTTGTTGCAGCACCTGTTAAGTGAACTACAGCAGTCACTATTCCTGGAAGGAGTATACTAGTATGGCCCATCTTCACTTGCCATTATTTGGTCAATCCACCCTGCAAATGTCCCCCAACTCTGCCGGATTGCAAGGTCAGCTCATGTGCATAGCCCTTGGAGGTCACACAGTGCCTTCACTATTGCTGTGGGGTCAGGGTTATGTCTGGCACAATTCATGACCTTCACTGTGTTCAGATACAGCCATTCTTAGCAAGCGTTCAATGTATGCTTCAGTTCACTGTTGTGTTTCAGGATGACATCCTTTCCCATCCTCAGCCTTTTTGCAGATGCTTGACAACTATGGGCCATATATGAGTGTCATTTTGCAGTGTTCCAAATTCAGAGCACCATGTCTACCGGCCTAGTTCCTGCTAATGAACAGCAAACCTAAAGGTGTACACTGGCACCAGCAAAGTACAGCTGGGGATGGTGGGCCTGAGGTGGAGTGAGGTGTTGGTTGTGGACCATATGTATCTTTATTAATACTGTCTGCAGGTTTCAGCCTTGGTCTTGATACACCATTATGCCTTTGGGAGACATGGTGTTATGCATATGGTATCTGTAGAGAGCCCTGGATGATGTTTCCTGTGGAACAACTCTTCTACCTGTTTACCCTAACCCATAGGCCACACTAATGCAGAGT
Source organism: Protopterus annectens (assembly GCF_019279795.1). Taxonomy (NCBI): domain Eukaryota; kingdom Metazoa; phylum Chordata; order Ceratodontiformes; family Protopteridae; genus Protopterus; species Protopterus annectens. The sequence goes on along the minus strand of NC_056727.1, from coordinate 321,362,970 downwards.
CTAAGTGATTGTCAATACAGGTAATGCACAAGCAGTACTTGGTAGACATTCCTGCAAGTCCCTCAGTGTTGCTGCATGTTTCTGGGCAGTCTCCATGACCAGTTTGCAACATGTGTTGTCATTTGTCTTGGATGGGCATCTGATTATTTTCTGCATTAATGTTGTCCCATACTTCATAGTCACATACATGACTGTCTGCACTGCTTGCCATGGCATATGTAATGGTGAGATAAGGCTATGTTTCCCACTCCTGAGTGCTACTTTGTGGATATGGGATCAATTCCATTGTTTGCAAGATGTGTGCCAGCCACGGCTGCCTCTGTTGCAGGTGAGTGGGTAAATGTCATGGACATACTTCTTAAACAGCAGAGCATTACTTGGTGTGACATTGAGACCCTGTACTTGATGGAAGGTACGTACTCAAGAAGAGTGAATGCTGTCAGTACCTCAAAAGCTGGTTCCACAATATGTTATTTGGAGTGTGTGCACACATATGCTTCCAGTGCTTGTTAAGGTATGTATTCCCCATTTTTGTTGTCCTAACATAGGATTCCATATTACACATTCATTGCTCATATTAGGATCACATTACAGGTTGTAAAATGTGTGGAATGTGGTATTGTGATATGCCATTGTGTAGCTCTGTAACAGCTGTCATTGTAATAGTAGTATATACATTGTTATAGCCACTGTATAAGGGTAATGTTTCAGACATGTCCCTACTGTAGGCCATTTGTCCCACCATTATTTTCATCTCTGTCCACACATCTTGCACTGACAGGTTGTTAGGTATACTGCAGGACTCTTGCATACCCTTCAGATATGCCACCATGGTGATCACTGTGATGCAGTGCAGTTAACAGCAACAATAAGTGAACATGTACAGCATGCATTATGGGTAGGTGTGTTAAATGTGTGCATGAAAAATACCATGGCCATAACATGACCGGTGTATTGGCAAACCTGAACAAAACAACTCCATTCTCACCAGCTACAGGCTGCTGCCCCAGATGTATACCAGATAGACCTACATAGTTGTGTGAGAGATGTAATGTCAGTAGCCACACCTGTGGTATTGGTGCAGGGTGGAAGCAGCATTTCAGTACATTAACAGTACCAACCCACAATACTAGAGATTATGCACATCTGTTCATTACTACACTGCAGCAACAGACTATGTTATCTGACATTTGCATCTAGATACTTTACAGATGAAGATGGATAAACAACAGTGGACTACTAATGTGCTCTGGGGCCTTACCTGCATGCTCCTCGTCCATTGTGTGGGTAGCACCCACCTCCACATTGCTAGGTTCCTGGTTTGGCTGGCAGGTGGGTGCCCCAAAGCTGGCAAGGAACTCCTCAGCATGTGTAAGTGGGGGTTGGATGGCATGACACCCACCTGTGGCTAGCTGGACCCGCCTAACTGCAGCAGCATGCTGACAGGCGTGGCGGATGAGATCAGTGCAACAATGTCGCACCTGCTCATAACTGCAGTTATGCAGGCCAACATAGTTTACCCTGTGGACAAGCTCATTCCACAGACCAGTCCTCTCATGCAGATCATGGGCCGAATGCCCAAAGAGGGTTCTGTGGTGATGTACAAGGAAGTTTATTATACATGTATGTTGTTGGGTCTTTTGGCTTTTCCCGATTAGGGGTCGCCACAGCAGAACTCTGGTTCACTAATGATTGGCAGTAGATTTTTACGTGCCGAGTTGCCAGCTCTGATGCACAACCTTCAATGAAGGTACGCCCATTCATGCATGTCTCCACACAGAAGACGCTCTAGGTGAGAATCGAACAGGACAACATCTTACTGTGAGGCGACAATGCTACCGCAGCACCACCTCAAAGTTATTATACGTGTATATATATATATATATATATATATATATATAGTGCATTCAGACATCTCAACCTCCTTCCTCCACAGCTGCACCGTTCTGCCTTACTATGACACAGACTGTCACATGTGGACACAGTCTAATATTAGGGGGGGTGTATAAGGGAAATATTGTAGATATGCCTATTATAACTTATGAAGCTTGTGCATGATACATTTCACATTACCATGACTGTTCTGAAGGTGGTGGGGTCTGAAACTCATGTGTCTATCATTACTTCCACCTTCAGCTATTTTCAGACTAATATACATATTTGGAGGAACATGCAGATCATGGGCTGAATGCCCAAAGAGGGTTATGTGGTGATGTACAAGGAAGTTTATTATTATTTCATTCTCCTGTGGAGTATAGGCAGGGAAACACTCCCAGAACATGGTACCTGAAAGACATAAACAGGAAAGATTTTCTGAGGACCTCATACTGCAAGGATATAATAGTTGCTAATTGACATCTCTTTCTCCCTCCCACCATATGTGCAACAATAATCTGAACACCCAAATCAATGGGTATGTTTACACCAAACCTCCTGTTGGGACATATATCCTATTGTGCAACAAATATTGAAATGTGCTTCTATTCATTTTCCATGTAGAAATACTATCATTGGTGGTCTGTTGCTATCAATGTAACCTCCATGCCATTGTAATGGCCACTGTGGTTCCATATATACAGGTGTTCTGTTTGCTATGCAACTGTTCCAAATCTGGTGTTTTGGGTTAATGGGAATATCTATGCATGCTGTTATAACTAATCCTGGATTGTGTTGACTATTACTACTCACATATGTTCTAAAACTACAACACAATAGCATGTTTGGCAAGGCTATTCCCAGCCGAACCACCTCTTCAGCCTCATCTGTCCGTGGCACCAGGCCACAGCACATCTGGCATCCACCCCCAGGACCTCCTCATCTGCTGGTCCTGCACTACCTTCAGGTGGAACCACCTCAGGGGATGGTGCTTGCCCCCTCCTGGGAGTGGGCACAGACAGGATCCTGTCACCTGAAGTCAGGTCCATGGTCTGTTGCATAGGGAGCTCTGCAGATAATTGGGGGATCTCCTACATCAGCTTGAGGCCCTCATGGTACAATTAGAAGGTCAGCCTGTCCCTCCTGCTCAGCCTCCAGCACAGCCACCTTCAGGGCCGTGAAGGTGCAGTGGTGACTACCCATGGGTGGGGACCTCAGTCCTACTGTTTCCATTTTGGGGACTCTTTGGCTTCCAACTTCCAAACACCCCTCCCTGTCCAAGGTGTTTACCCACCACAGGTGTCATATACCACCCCTGTATACTGTCTTGTCTGTCTTCTGACCCAACCTACCTCCACAAATATACCTACTATCCTTCCCCAACATCCCACTCTCACCTCAACAAAAAAAGGGCAACCTGTTCCCAACAAGAATTTCACACCACACACAACTGTCCATTTTGCACCCACTTACAAATGCTTACAGGTGCCTTAATCACTGTGTATCCAACAGCCCTTGTTCTGGCCAGCAAATAAATTATCAGCCCTTGCAAGTGTCTAAACCAGGACCCTGCACACTATAGCCACAGCAATTTACCACTAAGCCATCTGAGCTGCAGATATGTGTGATGTTTTCTTGAAAATATCATGCAGCACAGTCATTCAACAGTAGGGAAAATGTATTTATAGATATATATGTGCGTGTATGTGTATATATGTAGACATACGCATATATATATATATATATATATATATATATATATAGAGAGAGAGAGAGAGAGAGAGAAATATGTCTGTATATATGTAGACATACATGCCTATATATATATATATATATATATATATATATATATATATATATATATATATTTATATATATATATATATATATATATATGTATATGTATATATATATATATATATATATATATATATATATATATATATATATATATATATATATATAGTGCATTCAGACATCGGATCCACACTCAAAACCTCCTTCCTCCACAGCTGCACCATTCTGCCTTGCTATGACACAGACCGTCACATGTGGACACAGCCTAACATTAGGGGGGATATACAGGGACAGATCATAAATATGCTTATTACAACCTATGAAGCTTGTGCATGATACATTTCACATTACCATGACTGTTCTGAAGGTGGCGGGGTCTGAAACTCATGTGTCTATCAATACTTCCACCTTCAGCTTTTTGCAGACTAATATACATGTTTGGAGGAACAGAACAGATACTGTGATGGCTTAAATCTTGACATTCTGTGCAGATCTGTACAGTTGACAAATATGGCCCACTGCCCACAAGGTCAGATGCAATGTCCATAGCAGTTGTTCAGCAGGACATCATTACAGCAAGTTTTGATGGCACATATAAATCTTTCAACATAATCTATCCCATTATTACAGACCAAGTACTATATTCAATTACATGCTGACATGCTTCTCATTCCTGTTTTATTATTGTGCTCTCTTCTGTGTACCACTTGGATGTCTTCTTTGTTTGTTTGTTTTTTTGCAGTATTTTTGATTTTTTTTCTTTACTTCTCTCTCTCTCTCCACTACAGGGATCGAGCTGGTTTGAATAAGTTGCAGCATGGGCTTTTGTAGGTGATGCTCATGATCAGGTGATGGCCTCACACTAATTGGTGTTCTCTAGTTGGTAATTGCATGCAGCCAACTGTGTAGTGCCAATGTCATAGCAACCCACTATTATAAATGACTACATCATGCAGGTGTTGTCCCTTTACCTTTCCTGTATGGAAGACATCCTTCCTCTGTGTGGGCAACAGTGTTACAGACAGCATGTAGCAATACCTCTTACAACAGGATTTGTGGACACAGGCCAACTACATGTTTGTATAAGGTTCCAGACCTAGGGACAGTGGCTGAGTATTGCTGTTATATGCATTGAATACTGCTAGTTTTACAGGGTTTGTGTGTACAAGCTAGTTTTGCATGGAATGCAGTCTGTCTCCATAGCTCTCAACTGTGGGCCTAACCACATGATGGCCAGAGCATTGGCTGTTATTATTTGTCTGTTCACCACACAGGTCTTGTCTCTGACATATCAGTGCCATTCTCTCTCTTGATTTCTATCAGTACATGGCAACATCCATTTGTGTTTCTGACTTCATATTCCTGAGTAAGGGTATGTTGCAACCAATCCTGTAGTACCAGCAACTTTCACAGTATATACCAGCAATATTCAAATATGGTCCTGTCTTTCAGCCTCTGTCCTCCACCTATATACCAGGCTTTGTCCAGATTTCATGCAGTAAGAGGCTGTTAGGTAATGCCCTATCATTATTTAGTGCTGGCATTCCTGCTACCATTCCAGTGATGTTGTGGACTCCAACACAAATTGTGGGGTAGGGTCCATATATATGAGGACTACAGCTGGACAAGACGTGTGTGACCTTGTAGAGTCCTGAGGCCAGTGTATAGCGGACACTGTTATATGCCCTTGTAAGACATTTTATGGGGGAGGGGTATTGAATGTTTTTAATGTAGGGTGTTACAACATGTGATATCAGTAGTAAGAAACATTAAGGTATATGGCTGTACATTTTCATACTATTCACCATGAGAACAGTGGTGGGCTAGAGCTTACTGTGTTACACACAGTTCTGATTGTCAGTATGATAGTGACATTTTAAGTTAAGCATTGTTATGAAAAAGATATATTTACATTGTGACAACTACTACTTTTCTCCCTAGGGGTTGAGAACAAAATGTAATTTGAGGCTGCTGAACTACATCTGTAATTAAGTGTTGATTGATTCTTATCTTCAAGACAAGTGCATTTTTTACTGTTGTACTACTTGAAGGCTTTAGCCTAAACAGCAAAGTATGTTATGTTTTGCAGATTAGTGTATCATGTTCTGGTTGAGAGTTGCATTACTCAGTTATTATGTATTTCAAGCACCTAACTGCTATAAGAAAGGGCATAAACAACTGAAATAGTACACAAATAAACATTTTTATGTATGCAAACTTGTGTGTGGTGTCATGTCCTTTACAATGTGTGTGGGTATATGTTTCATGAAATAATTATCATTTGTAGGGAAGAATCAAACACTGGCCATCTGAAAAGGTGGCAACTGCAGGAATAATGGCTGTTTGATATGCTGTGCACCCTCTATATATACTCTTTTTATACATATCTATAAGTAATATATTTATATGTGTATGTATGTGTATATACACATTATATATATATATATATATATATATATATATATATATATATATATATATTATATATATATATATATATATATATATATATATATATATATATATATATATATATATATTATGTTTTTCTTTTGGCTTTTCCCGGTTAGGGGTTGACACAGTGGAACTCCTGTCTGCTAATGATTGGCAGTCAGTTTTTACAGTGCCGAGGTACCAGCCCAACGTCCAACCTTCAACTAAGGCACGCCCATTCACGCATGTCTTTTGAACACCACTCGACCATGGGGAGGACATGCAAACTCCACACAGAAGGTGCTCCAGCTGAGAATCGAACAAGAGGACTTCTTTCTATGAGGCGACAATGCTACAGCTGCACTATATATATATATATATATATATATATATATATATATATATATATATATATATATATATATATACATTCCCTATGATAGACTGACTGTTCTGCATGATATGTTAGAGAAATCATCTTGACATCTTGCAGCTGAGATGGCTTACTGTTAATTTGTTGTGGCTATGTTGTGCAGGGTTCTGGGTTCAAGTCTTGCAAGTTCTGGTTATTATGTTGCAAGGCAGATCAATTCAACTGTAGAGGAAGGGAGAATGGCAATTATTACAAGAGATCCCTATTTTGGGCCCCTTCACACACATTAACAGTTCCTTAGGTCAGATGTTTGTCAGTGAGAGGTTCAGTGTGTGGAGCCAATGTGCAAATGCAACACACACACACACACACACACACACACACACACACACACACACACACACACACACACACACACACACACACACACATATATATATAAATACATGCATACATACATACATCTACATATATAAATACATTTTCTCTACTATTGAATGACTGTGCTGCATATGTTTGAGAAAACATCAAATTTATGTACAGCTCAAATGGCTTAGTGGTCAATCACTGTGGCTTTGGTGTCCAGGCTCCTGTGTTCAAGACTTGCAAGAGTTGATTATTTTGTTGCTGGGCAGAACAAGGGCTATTGGATACAGAGTGAGTAAGGCACTTTTAAGCAGTTGTAAATGGGTTTGCACTGGTTTGGATGATGGTGAGCAATGCTAACTTCTGGTTAAATAAGCTTACAGACAGCCGGACAGTGGTTAATTTGTGTAGCCATTGCTTGCCGCCACACAAACAAGCTTAAACTCACTTAAAAGTGCTTTCTCCCACTTACCCCACTTACTCCCATGCTTATTTCTTTAAAAGAAAAGAAAAAAAGGGGTGATAGGAAAGTGGTGAAAAAGGGGGGGGGCATGCAGAGGGAAAAACAATCGGGAAAGTAGCTAGGGATGTGCAGGACAGGTATAGGGAAGGTCCATAGCTGTCCATTTCTTCTGCAGTAACAGCCGTGCATATATACTGAATTTGGAGGTAGATTTGGACACTCATACCCCTGAGAAAGGGGTGAGGACAACAATAATGTGTTGTGAAGCCAATTAGAACAGATTACATGTGTCCAGTGGACAAGTTTTAAGGTGAAAGTGGGATATTGGGGAAGGATAGTAGGTATATTTAGGGAGGTAGGTTGGGTAGGAAGACAGACAAGACAGACAAGACACCATACAGGGGTGGTATATGACACATGTCTGGGGTAAACACCTTGGATGGGGAGGGGTGTTTGGAAATCAGAAGCCCATCAGCCCCTAAATGGAAACAGTGGGGCTGAGGTCACCACCCATGGGCAGTCACCATGGCACCTTCACGGCCCCAAAGGTGGCTGTGATAGGGGCTGAGCAGGAGGGGCAGGCTTACCCTCTAAATGCACCATGCAGCCCTCAAGCTGGCATAGCAGATCTCCAAACTCCCTTTGGAGCTCACTATGCATCAGTCCCTTTTACCTGACTTCGGGTGACAGGATTATGTCCGTGCCCACTCCTGGGGGGGAACGAGTGCCATCCCCTGAGGCGGTTCCATTAGAAGGTGGTGCAAGACCAGTGGATGAGGAGGTCCCTAGGTGGGTCTCAGGCATGCTGGGGCCCGGTGCCACGGCCAGATGAGGTGGGAGAGGTGGGTCTGCTGGGACTGGCCTTCCCATATGTGCTATGGTGTTGCAGTTTTAAAACATATGTGGGTTAGTAACAGTCAACACAATCTAGGATTAGTTATAACAGCATGCATAGATATTCCTATTAACCCAAAACACCAGATTTGGAACAGTTGCATAGCAAATAGAACACATGCATATATGGAACCACAGTGGCCATTACATTGGCATGCAGGTTACATTGATAGCAACATGCCACCAATGATAGTCTTTCAAAATGGAACATTAATAGAAACACATTTAGGTTCATAGGTTCATACTAGGCTATCTGCCCTGGGGCATTTACAAGCCTAGCCAGAGTGTGTTTGGCTTTTGCCACCCATTTTAAAATGAATTTTGCTATGCCCTTTTTCAAGGTTAGTATACTGTGCATCTGTCTAACAGTGACACAGAAGTGATACCTGGAGTAAATCTATGATCTCCCATCCACTCATCAAGATTCCTCTTGAAGAGAGTCAATGAGGGACTCTGCCTAACCTGGACTGGGATTTTATTCCAGAGTGAAGGGAGCCTCTGGGTTATGAATCTGTCCCTCCAGCATGTCCTATTTATTTCAGTGCTGAGGTTCAAGTCTCTCGAGCACGTAGCTCGATGGGATTTGGATTTTCTGAGGTGCAGCATGTCCATTAATTCCAGGTTGGACATGGCTTTATACGTCAGGCACAGATCGCCTCTGAGCAGGTGGTATGCCACTGAGTAGAGCTGGAGTTTCTTTAACCGGGCAGCATATGGCATCTGTTTGAACCCTTTGATCCTCTTGGTGAGGTACGTTTGGGGTCTTTCCAGTTGCTGCAGGTGTCTGGTAAGATACATCCCAAAAGGGGCATTGTGCTCAATTATGGGCCTGATGAGGGATGAGTAAAGAGGCACGATGACCTCCCCTGATCTAGATGTGAATCCCTTCATGATTAGGTGGGCTATATAAAATGATTTTCTAACCACTTTGGCCACGTGGTTGTCGAATGAGAGATTGCTATCAACTTGGGTCCCTAGGTCCCTAATTACTTCTTCTGTACTTAATGGATTACCATCTATGTGGTAATTTGTGGGCACTTTGTTTTTGCCGAACGGGATGACTATACACTTTTTGGCAGTTAGCTTGAGGCCATGGCTCTGGCAGCAGTTGTCTGTTTCTATGAGGCCCTTTTGTAGGATGCTTGTGTTAGCTGGAGAGTCGATTATGATGCCCAGTTTGCAGTCATCTGCGAACTTGGTCAGCCACAGTCCTTCCGTGTTGGCCTGTACCTCCGAGAAATATATACCAAACAAGAGAGGTCCCAGGACTGAGCCTTGTGGGACGCCACTTGTAACTGGTTTGGAGTCCGACATGGCTCCAGCAATTCTAACCATGTGGGTTCTGTCCTTGAGCCAGTTTGCAACCCATCTAGTGACATAGGGGTTTATATTTAAGCTGGTGAGCTTATCTATAATGCCCGAGTGGGGTATTGTATCGAAGGCTTTTGTGAGGTCCAGGTAGGGTGTGTGGACCACCTTCCCCTCGTCAATGGCCTTGGTGACTGTTTCAAAGAAATCGACCAGGTTTAAGAGGCAGGATCTGCCCTTAACAAAGCTGAACTGAGTAGGATCCAGTGTCTGTAGGTCCCCAATATCTTTATTTATGAGGTCCATGATGATCCTTTCCATAGCTTTGCTCACCAAGCTAGTCAGGCTTATGGGGTGATAGTTTCCAGGATCCGTTGAGGCACCACCTTTGTGAAGAAGTACCACTGTTGCTGTACGCCACTCTTTGGGTACATATCCTGTAGTAAGGCTAAAATTGAACAGTAGTTTTATGTTTAGGTTAATTCTTCTTGGAGTTCATGTAGGACGCAGCCCAGGACACCGTCTGGTCCCACTGATGCTGTGTTTTTTGCTTTGGAGAGGGCGGCTCTTACCTGAGCATCAGAGATGTCAGGGGGGCAGCACTCTGCTGGGATAGGTATTTGCCCTTTTGGTGGGGGGGGGGGGTTGCACTGAACCTGTCAGCTAGGATGTTGGCAATGTCTGTGGGATCGGTGTATTTTTTGTCATTTTGCACTAATTCTGAGCATATCTGGGAATTCCCACCCAGGTTTCTATCATAACTAAAGAAAGCCTTGTGATTATCCTTAGTATCCTGTGCAATTTTTCTCTCGAAGCTGGCCTTAGATGATTTTATGAGTGCCCATAGTTTTTTGCTAATACTGATCAGAGATGCCTTCCCTTTTTGGGATTTTGCTCTATCATGTAGTAGCTTCCTCCTTCTATTGTATAGTTTGTTTATGGCTGGGGTCCACCAGACAGGATGCCTGCCTTTGGAGGATTGGGTCTTGGTTTTGTTTGGGATTGCATGATCCATGCATTCCTGAAGGTGTTCATAGAATGTGTTTATAAAGGATTCTGCGGTCTGGGCCGTATTTTCCACAGGCCTGGGAGCTTTGAAGGATTCCACCTCGGTTTTGAGGAGTGTGAAATTTGCTTTAGAGAAGTTTTTCACTGTGGTTTTCTGGGCAGGGGCTGGGGTCGGGATGTGAATATCTAATGAGATTAGTTTATGGTCTGATCTTACCAGTGAGGGATACACTTCTGGTCTGGAGCATAGAGTCCCCATGTTGGTGATGATCAGGTCCAGTATGTTTTCCCCTCTTGTGGGAATGGTAACAAGCTGTTCTATAGCATTTGAGTTTATAAATTCTAGGAACCTTTGGGCTAGGGTGTTGGAGCTAGAGTAATGTTCCCATTCTATGTTTGGGTAGTTGAAGTTGCCCAATATAATGGTGTTTGGAGAGACCTTCATATTTTCCAGTGTTCTCAGGAAGGCCGAGTGGGGTTCCTGGGTTTGGGAGGGTGGTCTGTAGCAGGCTATAAACTGGAAGGCAGTTTTACCTACTGTTAGTTGCACATGGATAGTCGCTGATGCTTCGTGCTGTGCCACCAACCTGGAGATGTGGGTATCTTTGAGGAATATTGATACTCCCCCTCCTTTTGTGGTTCGGTCCAAGTTTTGGGGCCGAAAAACATGGTATGAGGTATAACCTGGTACTGCTGGGGTGCTCTCGAGAACCTTGTACCAGGTTTCTGTTACTGCACAGATATCAATGTTCTCCATGCTAAGGAGAGTTTCGAGTGCATGCATCTTGAGGTTTAGACTTCTGGCATTGAGTAGCATTACTCTTAGTTTCTTATCCCTTGTGATACCTATGGAGGTGGGTTTGACTTTTGAGCCTTTCCTAAAAAAGTCACTATGGGGGTGGCAAGAGACTTTGCCAATATCTGAAAGCCCGGGGGTGACAGGTGCAAGCCGTCCCTAGAGAAGCATCGTGGCTTGTCGAGCATGTCATCCCAGGCTGACAGGCATTGGATCCCCTTTGAATGACACCAATACTTAAGCCAGTTGTTGAAACTGATCATCTTGTCTTCATATTGTGGCATCATTCTTGGTGAGGGTAAGATGCTACTCAAGGTCAGGGTCATACCAGCCTGGGTCACATGCTCAGAGAGCTCCTCTATGTCTCTTTTCATTTCAATATTTATTAAACAATAGGACATATGTCCCAACAGTAGGTTTTGTGTAAACATACCCATTGATTTATGTGTTTAGATTATTGTTGCAGATATGGTGAGGGAGGGAGAGATGTCAATTAACTATTATATCCTTGTAGTACTCCCAACTTTAATGATCATTGCTTTAATCATTAAGGTACAGGTATTATTACAATACCCTATGGCCTTGATTTGGGCAGTGGTACGTTTCTACACAGTGTATACTTCAACTGTCTTATAGCTAAATTCTTACATCTCTCACCTGGTAGACCTGTGGAGGGAATGTTTGTTAACACTATCTGACTGTTTCTACACATATTCCCAGATTCAAAGTTAATATTATGCACATACCTCTCAATCTCTTAATGCACACACTCTGGACAAAGCTTGACAGCATGGGGGTACAAATAGGGACATGTTTTGAATATTGCTGTCATAAACTTGGAGAGTTGCTAGAGTGACAGGATTTGTTTTAATATACATTTTCTGAAGGTTCTGAGGTCTGAAAATCAAATGTATGTCATTATTTTGTGACTACAATTCTGAGATCATCCCACTGATTTGCCAGGGGGACAGGGGAACAGGCAAAAAATATGGGCCAGTTATCTGGACATTCTGAAAAATGTATACATTTGAGAGGTATGATTATGCATACAGCTTACTACCACTCCAAGAATTCGAATCATGGCTGTGTCTGCTAAAAATACAACAATTTAAGTTGCAGTAGAGTATGCTATTTGGATATTGTTGTCTATTTATTCAGTGTTTTCTGTCTAAGTCTCTCTTGGTTGTACAATCTGATCTTGTACTTACAACAGTCTTATACAGACATTCCCAGGCATTTTTTTATGTAGCACAGTGTGGGTAACAGTGGTTAACACAACATTACTAGTCAGAGAATGCAACAATAAATGCCATACAATACCAGAGTAAACACAACCAGTCCAGGATTTAGAACTTTATTGCCAGGCGGATTACAGTTTTATTTAAATACGGCCTATATGGGACTATTACTGTCATATTGTCTGGTTTATTCAGTACAACCCATACAGCAGTTTTTTATACTGCCAGGTGACTTTCTACTACTTTATATTTATTTGGTATGATGACTACAAGCAGGATTGTTACTCACCAGCCTCGCGATGCAGCCTTTGCAGCCTACTAGCATGGGCTTCCTGATTCACAGCCCACTCAGCTGCAGCTGTAAAGGAAATAGAGGCATATTTATGCATACCTATCCATCACATACACACACTGGACTTTAGTAAGCAGTAATGGTATGACTACTTACACACTGGTGGGACATCACCCCTCTGCCTTGCTTCTTGGACCCACTCATCCAAGACCTCCCTCTTTCTCCACTTAAAGTCAGCATAGTGGTGCCTGACCTGCTCACCAGTCAGAGGGATACCAGTGACACTGGTGAGATCATGGGCGAGACAGTCCCAGGCTTCTGCTTTATATTGGGAGCCCTGGTACTGGCCCTGCAGCAGTCCCTCATCATGTTTTTTTTTACCAGGAGTCCTACCATGACCTTGGACTCCTGTATGTTCCAATGCTGTGCCTGGAAGCGCAATCCCTTTGCAACTCCTGCCATCCTGCCTACATGGGAAACTGCAACCAGTTATGAGCTGTATTTCCAACTGCGGGGTTTAAATATAGCCGATTTCCCACCCGTTGCCGTGATTGGATGGTTTTGAATATGCTGAGCCAAGCTAAGCTATGGGCAAACCTGCTTAGCTAAGGTTGGTATTGCTTAAAGGGACAGGTTTTCTGATGGGCAAATCCACTTAGCTGGGCTACTCATTGCTTAGCAGTCATATTTACACAATGCTTACACCTGGTAAGCAGATCTGTGCAATGCTTAGCATTGCTAATTTTTCATTGTATAGACTATCTGCTGTATGGCATTGCTGTATGGCATTGATTCATCATTCATTACATATTATAACTTTGTTTGCTGTCCCTGACATCCCCAGTGTGCTTTCATTACATTTATTCATGTGTGACTATACTGTATGGGGCACTTGTGTTTATATGAGGATTTCACAACTTTATTAAACTGATACCTCACATCTGGACCTAATGCAGTACACAGATTAACAAATATATGTTATTTAGTAGGTAATACTAAAAAAATGTTTATGTACTGCTTTCACATGTAAAATTCAACTTGGTTACAGTGGGGATCAACCGGAAATGGCTGTTTACAAAGCATACGCACTAATCAATACACTATTGCAATACTGCTTATGTTGGATGTCTCTTGCTATTTAACTTCTTGTGCTATTTAAGCTGGACTAAGTGTAGCTAAGCAACAGGCACACCCGTGCAGCTATGTTTAAACTTTATCATTATTTAAATGACTTCAATCCTCAGCTATTTGCCAGAAAGGTACAGATTTTAGGGGGAACACACCAAAAATATGAGGCAAAAATCTGGACATTCTGCAAAAATCTCTACTGTTGAGAGATATGCTTGGTAGGGATGATTGTCCCTTTTACCTTTGACCACAGATTTGTTTTCCTGATGGGTTGGGGGGGGTGTTACGAGCATTCTCGCTCATTTTTAATTGCTGATAGGCAATTCTGGAGTGCAGGGGGCATGAGGGCTCTGCTCTCAGACACATCACCAGTGCTCATACACAGAACCATGTCTGTTTTAGAGCATGGCAGTGCGCCTTCTTAAATATGCATGTTGTGCTGCCGTGCTGAAAAGGAACATTCCCTGCCGTGCAGGAATAACTTATTTCTGCATGGCTGTTTGCTGAATCCCAGGGAAAGTCTGCTATTCCTCCACCTCTTATTTAGTATGCTGAGTATTTTCATATAACAGTTTTCTTTATCTTGCAAAATGCCCACTCCCAGCAATTGTGGGGCCTTTATCAGGTTAAACATCTTATAATGTTGCTGTTCATTCTTGCATCACATAATAGTAGTAATGATCTTGATTTTTCTGAGATTGGTGGAGATATGCTCTAGAAAGAAGAGGAATATAGGTCAGCAGGACTAAGACAGAATATATGTGTGTGAATGAGAGGGAGGGTAGAGGAATGGTGAGGATGCAGGGAGTAGAGGTAGCGAAGGAGGATGAGTTTAAATACTTGGGATCAACAGTTCAGAGTAATGGTGAGTGTGAAAGAGAGGTGAAGAAGAGAGTACAGGCAGGATGGAGTGGGTAGAAAAGAGTGTCAGGAGTGATTTGTGACAGACGAGTACCAGTAAGAGTGAAAGGGAAGGTCTACAAGAGGGTAGTGAGACCAGCTATGTTATATGGGTTGGAGACAGTGGCATTGACAAAAAGGCAGGAGTCAGAGCTGGACATGGCAGAGTTAAGGATGTTAAGATTTGCACTAGGTGTGACAAGGGTGGACAGGAATAGGAATAAGTATATTAGAGGGTCAGCCCAGGTTGGAAGGTTTGGAGAGAAAGCCAGAGAAGCAAGATTATGTTGGTTTGGACATGTGCTGAGGAGGGATGCAGAGTATATTGGGGAAAAAGAAGCTAAGGATGAAGCTGCCAGGTAACAGGAAAAGAGGAAGGCATAAGATAAGGTTTATGGATGTGGTGAGAGAGGACATGCAGGTGGTTGGTGTGACAGAGCAAGATGCAGAGGACAGGAAGAAATGGAAACAGATGATCCGCTATGGCGACCCCTAACGGCAGCAGCCGATAGAAGATTCAGAGATGAAGTATGATTTTATAATTGGGAGCTGCTGAACAGGATATTGACATTTGTCTTGCTGAGGATGACAACTTATGTATATCAGCAGCCCCACATTTGATTGGTGGGCAACAGAGTAATAGTCTAAATAAAGAGTCCAATCACAAAATACACTGGCCTATAAAATATGCAAAGTATACCGCTAACATTTGCAATATAATTAAAATGAATTGGCATATTTTGAAGGTGTTTTTTAAAGGTTTGCTAGAACATGAACCATATTTTGGGTCCCCTACACATGATCAAAATTTCAGAAAGCTGAAATCTATATGGCCGAGACCATATGTTCAACTTTTGAAATTTCTAACATGTAAAAAAAAAACAAAAAAAACCCAAAACAAAACCATACCTACACAAGTCCCCCCGCACCCCTATGGGGGGGGTTGCCCCCCACAGACCCCCTGCAATTTAAATATACCAACTCTGAGATCGCACTATAGTCCGGAAGATGGGAATCTTTCCATTCCGCACTATACGGAGATGCCCGTTCTGCATGATCGAAATTTCAAAAGTCAATATGGTCTCAGCCATATGGGTTTCGACTTTCTGAAATTTCAAGTCATGTGTAGGGGATCAGTTTCAGTACCCGTTGACTAAATGCTTTTATAAATGTAAATTTTCTGTTACCCAACACAGTGCTGATTTGGTGCATATAGCTTTATGTAAACAATTATGATTGTTTTTATATAAATGGGATCAGCAAACCATTTAAAGAAAGAATTTATCATCATATTTATGATATTTGAAATAGTAATATGCAGAATGCTTTGGCTAAATATGTCAGTACTCATAAGGAACATCATTGAAAGTTTATGGCAATAGACAAGAGTTTTAGCAATGTCAGGGGAGATGATATCAAAAACAGAACTGAATCTGCTGAATTAAAATGGATTGTAAAATTGAATGCCGCTAAATATCTGGGACTAAATGATAATTTAAGTATTTCACCTTTACTTAAAACGAGGCACTGTATGGTTTGATTGGACTGTTAAATCATGACCTCTTAGGTTTCATTATGTAAATGGATATGATGTAACATTTGCAAACCTGATGAAGTGCATACTTAAAAAGTGCTAGTATGATTTCTAACATTTTTATGACTAATTTTGTTCAAATACTTCACTGTGGTCTGTCTCGAGGAGTTGTTCCTTGATTGACTTAATTTTCTTTTTGAGCAGTTTGCTCTGTAAATGTCATTATTCTTGGATTGTTTCTTTATTATAAACTAGTAATTTCAAGATAAAATGAGTTGGGTAGTTTCCATTTTGTACATACAAATTCATTTGTTTGTCTCTCTGCAACTGGAGCCTTCAAGAGTATTATCAGCAGCACTGCAAATGCCTTTTTAATTTAGATTAGCCAATTATTTGAAGATATCTATGAGATGTTTTCTGCTAATTATTCATTTAATTTTCTAGCATGTGAGATCATGATTGCAAATATTGCATTTCCTGTGAATGAACTACTGGAAGTACACATTTATTTACCAGACTTTGATCATTCTGTTTTTTTTTTCTTCCTGTGGTGCCTGTATCTGGCTTTCATCATTAGATAAGATTAGGCTAATTCATTGTCTATTACTGAGAATGGCTTGCACCATGTTTGTTAGGGATTCTGATGAGATCCACATAGCTTGATTGGCCTACAAATTGGAAAAGTCAGATTCCACATTTCTAGCTATTGTTAGTTTTGACATATAAAAACTGTAATCAACAAAATTATCCAGCAGTCTGATGATTATAGTTTACTGCACTCAGATGACTCAATAGACTTTCCACAAAGTAAGTATTTGAAAAGCAACCTACAACCTAGGCATTAAACAGTGAACACTGACTAAAAGTAGAATTGTGGAGCACTCAGAAAACTATCCTGATACGTATGATCTCATATATGTCACTCCTTTGAGCTGTTATGTGGTCTCAAAACTGCATGGTCGTGCTGCTTTGTCTTTGTTTACATTCTTTTTCAATGAATGGTATGAAGCAATTTGCCTGTGTTTAAATGACATATTATTCTGCTATCATGCTATGACATAGCATCTTTCATGCATATCCCTTTAGCATATTATTTGTTGCATGTCTTGTGACTAGCATCTCATCATTTAAGTATGCTGCTGTTATACCCTGAATTTAATATAACACTGGGACTTCTGATATATAACTGAAACTTGATTTATTTGTATTTCTGCTTCATAACCACTGGTCTTGCGCAGAAAATGTCCACTTAGACCATTTCTCTGTTGTGGAAAAAGTTTAAAATTAAAAAGATAGGGGTTAAAATAATGAAAACAGTATTTACCTTGCAGACACAAGGCATAGATTTTGAATTTCAGCTATGGAAGCATGGTTAGGATTAATGAGCCCCCCCTAGGGTCTTAGCCTATTAATGAACTGTGAACTGCAAACAACTGAATAAATAAATAAATGCTATACCTCATCTCCCATACTTCATTTTTTCCTCTCTGTCTTTATGGTACTAACCTGCCTTTACAAGTGCTAATGTCTGATCTTGTAGCTGCCCTCTGTCATTCTCGTATGCCAGTATAATTACTTTCTTTGTCATCAATACTGATTCACTTTCAGTTTGCAGGTTAATAGCATAGCTTACCATACAGTTATGCTGTACTCATCTGTCTGCGAAGTGATGATGTATGCATTGTGCACATTACATGCAGCTCCATTTCATTTGATTTGCATTAAGGTGTTCATGTGACACAGAAGTATTGTTGATGTATGCTATTATTTCATCTTGAAATCTGTATTTGTGGGACACAGATGTTCTGCAGGCAGTGTGCTTCATGTTGCTATTGATTGCTGAGCTACAACTAAAGTAACTATGCCATTTGAATGCATTTAAATATAAAGTAAGAAAATGAAGGAGACAAAATCCTGGACTCTTGATTTTAGTATTAAATGAGGGACTGTTTTTCATAGAAAAATTATTTCTTATTATTGGTACCATATTATATATAACAGTAGATGACTTACATTTATTTGAGTTGTATGACCATAAAACTCCTATGTCTCATATTTGCATTTATTAGTGGTTTATACAAGTTGGTTTATTTTGGTGTTTTCTTTGTTTCATAGCTGCTCCACTTGATATAAATGAATTAAGATTTTTAAAGGAGCAGAAAATAGATCTGTTGAAGCTGCCTAAGCCTTTACCTGCCTTCTTATTCCACATACACGTGAACTAACAACACAAGTGTACAGTATGCTTTATATGAGAAGGTGTTATATGTGCTGATGCCAGAAGGAACAAAAAAATAAAAATATAACGTTTGCAGGAATTCCTTGATAAATGAATCAAACCCCTTTCCTTAATGTAAAACATCATGATGTGTGTCTATATCCCTATTCTTGTATCTTCAAAATATTGTTTGAACTTTGTTCAATCTCTTATTTCTTACAAAGTAGAAAGTTCAAAGTAAAAATTGAAAGCTCTGTGGGTATGTGACAAATGTAATTTCTGTTGTGTTGTGATAATGAACTGAACCTGTCTCCTTATGACCACGTTCATCTGTTTTTCTTTTCTAGTGTTACTAAAATATGGATTAAGATCATTTGGACATATTCTAGTCCTCCTCATTAGGTTACTTTCAAGCACAAATATAATCATTGTATCCTTTACATTATTTTTATTGCTAGCATTGTGGCTACCAGTGTATGTTACACAAACGTAGGCACATCTTTCCATTTACTTTTTTATTGCTGACAACATACTGAAGCTGATTTTGATGTAACTATTTTCCTGCTTTCAATGAGACTGGTTCAGCCTCATGAAATGCTCCATTTACTTCTTATTTAAAGTGGAGCAGCTAGCAGCAAATTTATCATTATCTCTACTTTGCACACTTCGTTTAGGACTCCAGGAATGCATATGCCCTTCCATTTTCTACAGCTGAACCTAGATAACGTAGCTTACCGCTGACCTTTTGGATATGCTGCGAACCAGTCACAGAAAATTACCTGCTGTACTCCTGTAGGCCTGCAACAGAATTGAATGACTCCACGAGTGGACAGCATTATCTGATTCATCTAAAAGGGATCATAGCATTTCTATTTATTTTAAAATGAAATAATAAAGCAGTAGAAGAACATGTACACTGTTCTGCAGAAAGAACCTCTTAATCTGCGGCGATCAGTTGTCAGACTGCTAGCTGCAAAGTTAAATATGTCAACATTTCTTTCTGTATTATGATATTTTTGTGTGAATACCACTTTAACAAATGACTACATATTTAAAGGGCTCAACAAACTGCTAGCATGCAATACCTGTTATGGTTTACATATGTACTTACTGCATCCTTAGAATGAAGTGTTTTATGTGGGTCATTTGATCTTGGCATGTGCAATGCATTGGTGCTAGGACTATATTTTGGAAAACCTGCAACAAAGATCATCTTAGTACTGTAAATAAAGAAATCAAATAGCCCTTCATACTTGCCTTTAGCAGTTGCTATACTTGAGTATTAACGTACTTCCTTTAGGTAACAGTGACTGCGCTAAGCCTCTTAGCTGAAAAATATCTAGGCAAGCCTGCTTACTTTTGTTCCAGTAATATGGATGTCCATCAGTCTTGGGGGTCATCATTCTAGTAAAGCTTTTGAGTGCTGCCTGAATCTTATTTATACTTGTGTGATATCCATTTACCTGAAATTGAGTAAACTGATTACAAGTGTTACAGGTATGTCTGCAAAATAATTTGACTAAATTGACCATTTGGGCACAGGAGAATAATATGCTGATAAATACATAAAAAACTAAGCATATGACATTTGGGAGACATAAACTGAAAGGTGAATATTTAATACAGCACACAGTGATTGAAACTGTAGACTCATTTAAGGACCTGGGTGTATGGATAGATTCACCTATGAGTTTTTTCTAATCATATCAACCAATTGGCTAATGATAGTTATAGAACTATAGGTTGTATAAAAAGATTTATAAAGTCTAGGAAATCAAACATAATGAAGTCATTGTTTGTTAGTTACATTAGACCCAAACTTGAGTATGGAATAACAATATGGAAACCCTGTAGGAAGACAAGCATGAATAAACTGGAAAGAGTACAGCAGAAATTTACCAAGGGCATCCATGGATGTGAAAATCTAAGTTACTATGAAAGGCTAAAATATCTGAACTTGTACAGTGTCTCTTACAGATATTTAAGAGGAGATCTTATTCAGGTTTATAGGGCATTTAGGGACAACTACCTCTGGGAATGTTTGGGGTTATCAAAAAGTACTAGGCAATCATCAGATAACCTATGTAGAAGATTCTATAGGAATGAGAAGTGTACTAACTGGTTTTCTGACAGAGTAGCTGATGCTTGGAACAGACTACTAAATTACATTAAAGCAAGTACTAGTTTAGATATTTTTAAGAACAGCCTGGACATTTATTATGGGAACAAGTGTTTTGGTATATTGGCAAGCTAAAAGGGCATTAGTGCCCATGCTTGAAACATTTGTATGTATGTATGTATGTATGGAGGATGCCATGGTAGTACTCACATACTAAATGGAAGCACTATAATATTTTCACAACACAGAGTTTGCTCACTACCGCTGGTCATTACTAATCATCAAAGGCTAACAGGTTGGTACATTTTGATTAAGGCTGATAATCGGAAGTGTGTTGATCCATCCATGTGTTCACATATAGTGTGACTTTTTGTCTACAACAATTCTGTATCCCAGGATGTAAAACAAAATTAGTTTTCTCCATGGTTTACATGCCACCAGATGTTATTACTGCTGTGAAGTGTATTACTAGAAGGAGAAAATGACTGTGTCTTGCACACAACGGCACAAAAAGTTAGACCTCATACTAAAATATTGAAACATAGCATACCCTACAGAAGCTTCATGCTTGAGTAACATCCTATAATCCATACTGACTACACTGCCATAGCAATATATTTTGTGCATTAGACTGGATGCTACAGCAGCATATTTTCACAATGGTCTGCTATCATGTTCTCCGCTTTTCAAAGACCGACAAAAAAATTACTACTTACATGCTCTTAATCTGTCCCCTTAGAAATTATTGTTATACATTGTTCTCAGGTAGAAACTGCATTATATGTTCTAACAGGTTGGTTTACAGGATTCAGGACCATTTAATGGGCTGTTTCATGTGGTCCAGTGGTGCAAGGTTTAGTTCTGTCAGCCTTTGTTGCCTAATTATATGACTCTGAGCAAGTCACTCAACCACATACTGCTCCTGGGATGAGCCTAAAAAAGGTCCATGGAGATCAATGTTCTACCTTGGAAAACAAATGCAAATACATAAAATAAGTTTCATGGATCTAGCAACACTAAGGAGACAAAAATCAAGATATGAGTGAGACACAAGGTAGGGTTTGAATTGATAAATACTCTAATTATCTTCAATATTGGCAGACTTATTGGATCTGCTTACCAAAACAGAGTTAGACAACTTAAGTCCCAGTTTCTGAAGGCACATCAGAGAAAATGCTTAAATATTCCATAATACATTGCTTGGGTTAGCCACCCACTGGGACCAAAAAAGGGAGTGTGACAATAGACCAGATTATACAAGACTTGCTCCTGGTGTAAGTGACTTGTTCTGTTGTAAAGCATATCTATAAAGCAGGCTAAGACAAGAGTAAGTCACTTGCCATATGGATTCATCTAAAGTATGGTATGCACTACACATATCATTCTTCCCAAGTACAAAAGCACTTCACAAATGACTACTCTCATTGCATGCATAAGCACTTCTTGTACACAAGTTTTACATCAATAAAGATGTTCATGTAATATTTTAATAGTGTATGCAATGATATGTAGTTTTTTTTGTACAGATTCCAATTGTCATACTACATAATTCCTGCCACATCTTGCCTCACTATTTCTCTCTACAGCTAAATGAGTAAAGATCCACTTATTGAGACAGATGCTCAGTAGATTATTATTTATGTTTTCTTAAAGGAGAACTGCACCTGCAGACTCAAAAAACATGTTTATTTCATCATGGTTTGGTGTTTCCTACATTTTAACATCACTCTGGGATTATTTACAGGTTTTTAAATATTTGTATATGTAATTTCTGAGTCTGACTACATGGGGTCTGGAATCTTGAAGTTATTCTGATTATTCAGTCTGCCTCCAGGTATCCCACAATGCAATGCTTGTCTGTAAAAATTACATCACACAGGCCTCTTTCTTCCAAAAGCTCCTGTCACTGCATTGATTTTACAAGCATACACTACTATATTCTAGTCAGTTAGTTTTAAGTAACATTTCGTGCTGTTCAATGACTACTTAAAACACAAACAGTGCAAATGCCACAGAACAGACTTTCAAATGGCTTTTTACTGCTACTTCTTTTTAGAATGGCTAAACTGCAGTCTTTTGTGAAGCCTGAATTGTACTGCTTTGACTCATCTCCCATCCCCCTTCACACCTAACTTCCCTAGCTGTCAAAGTGCTAGGGGTAATTTGAGCTGTTACCTGCTGTGATTGATGGCTCACAGCAGGAGACTTGACTCATGTACTGTTTCCTTGCTCTATCCTTTACTTTCTGTATAGGGGAAGGACCAGGGAGCTGTGACACCACAGCATGGGTGGGTTTTTAGGATGGTCATTGTGATGTCAGTTTGGGGAGGGAAATGGCCAGAAAACTATCTATATTCAGTGACCTTGATAACATCAACGAATTGGAGACTGCAGCAAGATTTTCTATGGTGGGATAAAAAAAATTTGAAAATGAAACCCCTACAGTACAGTAAGGTACTGTTCTAGTGGAGAGTAACAGACAATTTAAAATTCTTTAAATGCTGTATTGCTGTTTATTCATACCAGGGACAGTAAATAGGGAGAAAAAAGGCAGAAGTGTTGAACATTCAATCACTGAATCCCGTTGTTGTCCTTGAACTGGGTTACCCAATGGACAAAGCAAGAGAGCAAGAGAGGCTGTAGACATTATATAATGCCTTCTTGGCAGTTGTAAGTGCTATTCACAGTCAAGAATAAAAGAAGTTCCATTTGAATTTGGATTAATTGGTAAAGGATCTGATGTCCTTTAATCTTAACAGAGATTATTGATTTTGTTAAATAAGTCATCTTTTCAAAGTGTTCACTGTTATTTATGTTGAACCTGAATCTTTAATGGTTTCAGCAACTATTTGCTAAAGAGGAAAATGAATATATGTATCTGAAGACCCAAGACCAAACCTGAAAGCATAATATTAAACATCACTTTACACTTGGTCGTAGATATTGTTTTTTGACTATCTTTCACAGTAGTCTGCTAACTGATTTTAAAAGGCAGAAAATATTAAATACGTTGCAGAACAGCAGTATCAAAGAGGTGTTAAAGAACTAGTTAGTGACCTAAGGGGATTTAAGGCTAGTTCACTCAGTTTTATACATTGGTCTCCGGAAAATGAAGGTTATGTAGTATGACACTACAACTGGATACAATGAAGCAATAATCAAATGTGACTATGAATGATGAGCTTCACCGCACTTTCAAAAGCATTGAGTTCTAGTCACTTTATCAATTTTCATTACATGCTTGCTTTCTGACCACAGTGCGTTGACATTCCCCCATACACCAAACCAAACTAAATAAAAATTTTATGATAGATGCCCATTACTACTCAAATGCATGGACACTGATCAGACAGCCCGAGAGAAAGACGTCCAGCTGCTCAAGTCTTCTTGTGTGGCCAGCTTTTTATTAGAATATGCTAGTTTACTTCACACATGGGACAGGGTGAAGATATGGCAAATATAATGGATAGTCTGCAAAAGTCTGGACAGTTCAGACTTATGATTACCCGCAAGAGAATCAATCATACTGCCAGTAGCCATACCTCTAAACTGCCTAGACTTTACAGAACATCCACAGTTTTCCTCATATTGTTGAGCTGTCCCACGTAAAAGTTTTAATTTTCTGGTAGATCACTTACGAAATTTGTAAGTCAATAATGCTAGGCATTAGAGCTTCATAGTTCCCAAACCACTTAATCAGTTATTTCTTTAAAAGGAAAGAAAACAAAAAACAAGAGACAGCAAGAAAATCTACTCCTTTCTCACCAGCTTCATGTAGACTGCACTGGTGTGGAAACAGCAGAATTATACAATTAGGTTATTTAATAAAGGTAAGCGATTTATTTCTTAAATAATGTGACTATATGACAAACATAATCCTGTCCTTGGTGTGGGTATCAAAGGATTTACCTTTGATTGGCTTTGTTTAATCACACCAGTTGTGGGTAAATCCTGTGATACCCACACCCAGTCATGGATTACTGCTCAATTATACTATCTTTCTGGATTTCTAATATGGCAGCTGTGGTAGTCTAAACAATTACCTTGATCAAATAGTACATTAAGGTCCCCCTCACATTATCCTGGTGAATCATTCACAACACTCTACTGCACTTTAAATAACTGCATTGATCCAGTCATCTCTATGAAGGATAAATATAGTGGTGAATTCTGCAATAAGCCTAAATGATGGTGTTACATAAATGAAAAAAATTACCATGGGACTGTAAGGTTAGGCTTTGTAATATCATCCCATATCAATAACTTAATAAGTACCTATGAAGCTATGAACTTATGATTAAGCACACTTACATTCAAGGTAAAAAAATACAATGTTCGGGAATTTGGCAAAGCTACCCACCAGCCTTATGTGTTATTGCTCTGCAATAACAGAAAGTTAACAAAATAGTAAAGTACTGTTGAGTCGTTGTAGAGGATGACCTTTCATTTGACTTCCCTGATAGCCACCATTGTCTGTGGGGCCAAGAGACAATCCAGAAAGAAAAATTGTCCATCTGTCTGTTTACAGATCTTACTAATCCAAATGTAAAAAAAATGCATCCTGTTTTTTTAACCTACTCATATAGCATGTGATGCAGTTGGAGAATGTACAAAGATTTCTCACAGAAAGGACTGAAGGGCTACCATGCTTGTCTTATATGTAAAGAATACAGTAACGTTCTCACTTCTCTGTATCTTATTGCTCTGTTTGAGTACATATATGCCTCACATAGGTATCAGAAAATGACTCTTTAAAATCTGAAAACCTTTGCATAGAATACCTTCCCACTACAGACCTGAGCACAAGAGGGCACTCAGCTTCAGCAAATTATTATCATCCATCCCATGAAACATGAAAACTTCACATCTCAAAGACTTTCACATGTACCGATTAATCACCCTTTCCCAATTAAACCCACTCCATACACCTGTACCTTTCTTAAGCAATTGGATGACTACAAGGGCACCTGTAAGTTCCAACATGGAATCTGAGAAACCAAGTTCCTCTACGGCCAGTAAGCTTTGAATTTGTTCAGAAAGATTATGAACTTATCAATCTATAACAGCAAAATAATAATAATTGCTATTGGCAAACTTTCCACTGCTTGAGTACATCATTCCGGTGGTATAGCAAGCTACATGCAGCACCATTCTTTTCTGCCATTTTGGGTATGCTGCTCTTATATCTTTAAATGTCTGACAAAGACAAGGAAGCTTAGAATGATGTGAAGCATCACTGTCATATTTTTGTTATCTTCACTCAGTAAGCATTATTGCATTTTTATAACAAATTATTTTAGTCACAATTGGAAAATAAGAAATTTAATGTTACATATTTTGTCACATAAACTACCATATGAAGAAGTATCCCAGTCTCTAGAGAAAATGTTATAGGAGGTACATTCTGCATTTATTTTGTTAAGATCCATAAGACTTGACAAGCTGCTGCGCATTACCTGGAGCCATTATTCAAGTTCAAGCAAGGTAAGTGCATCAGCTATTGAGAGGGAATGAGAGTGGGTGGGAGTGTATATTAGTGTTTTAGGCAGTGATCAAGAAGGGGATTTACATTTCAGGAATTGGAAATGAGTTTTAGTCTAAGAAAGTAGGAAGGGAGTTTAGGGTTATGGTGCGGGAAAGGGGTTTTAGGGTTAGGGAGTGAAAGGGGGAATTTAGAGTTAGGAAGTAGCAGGAGAGATTTAAGTTTAGGGAATAGGAGGCAAGTTTAGGGTTAGGGACTGAGTGGAAAGTTTATTTGGGGAAGGCAACTGAAGTTTTAGGTTTAATGAAGGATTAGAAACTTTAGTGTTAGGAGAGTTGAATTTTGGGTTTTGGGAGTGATCTGATGTTTTAGGTTTAGGGACGGGGAGTGGAGTTTTATGGTTAGGAAGTGAGGACTCAGGATAGGAACTGGGTTGTACTTTCAGGGGCAGAGTCAGGGGTCTGATAGGGCTATGCAATTTGATATGGCTAGTTGTGGGTAAGGATAAGTAGTTAAGGAAGTCTGGCTAGTGAGAGTTAGGGCACTTGCCTTTTAGAGTAAGGAACAATGAGTAAGTGTGCCACAAGCTTTTAGCACTTGAGCACTTGTAGTAGGCCTGAGCCCAGATTGTGATTTACTGACATGACAGCTGCCTGTACTGTCAAACAGGATTCATTAAAAATGCTCTGAATAACTATTTTAGACACACTGATTCTCCTTTCACTAAGCTAGACAAAGACAACATAACAGTGAGTTGTCTTTCAGGTGCCAGCATCTCTGCTTTCTCAAAGGCCCTTCAGGCCCTTTCACCTAACTGATGTGACTACAACATGGTGGAGGATATGAGACATGTCAGAACTTTTCATTCATGTCACAAATGCTGGCAAATCTCTGGTCATAAACAGAATCCTTATTTTTCCAAGGTATAAAGAAAAAAAAAATGACTTTAACAATTAACTAAATAGTTGTTGCCATTCCAGGTGGATGCAGTATGTGTCAGCACTGGAAGAAATGCTTCACTGCCACACTTCCTTTGCCACATATGTCTGCACATCTTGTTACAAGGCCTCCTCATACTACCTAAAGCTTTTGCTGTCCTATAATGCCTTTTTAGTCAGAGTCCATCTGATGGACATCACATTGTAATTAACATATGAAATCCAAAACAGGATTACATTAATATGTCTCTGTTCAATGCAAGAAGTCTCATCAGCAAAATTATTGACTTTGAGGATCTTCTGCATTTTGAGCACATATATGTCTGTGTATTTGCAGAAACTTAGTTAGATGTTCAGAAAATGCTCCCACCATGCCTGAGTTTTGTTTTTACTATGCTCTCCGGCCAGTTGCCAATTGTGGTGACATCTCCAAATTTCTTAGGAACCATATCACCTTTAGATCTCCAGAGACCCACAGATGAAACTCACTGAGCTCAAAATCACACTAAACAGGCCCAACTATCACTTTATAATCTGTTACAGGGCACTGTTTATGTCACTGGAAAAGCATGCAAGGTTCTTAAATGCACTCCCTATAAACAAAACTCCATTGTTTTGGGAGATTTTAACTACACTTCAATAAAATGGAATACCTATACCTCAATTTTAATTATCTATTTTAACCAGGTTAGTCCCACTAGGCAAGTCACCTCTTTTTTGGGGGGGACACAAGTTGACATTTTTACTACCAGGGGAAATTTGGCCAGGACATTGGAGGATTTCCCCTACTCATGTTCATTCACAAGCTGAACACTGTTTCCATTAGCAGCTTCCTGCTTTCTTCCCAGGCACAGTAGCAGCTCAGAAAAGCAGGGACTAGAGCAGAGAACACTCAGGAAGATGCTGTGGGCAAGGATTCAGTATTCTTGCATAAATTGGAGGCAAACATGTCTAAAACATTGTTTGAAGTAAGTGCAGCCAAACGGGAGATAGTTGAGTTGAATGATTTATGTGGATTGCAAGGAAAGGAGGTGGTGAAGGGGATCAAAGCTTCACATGTGCTGCAGATTGAAACACAGGATGGCAGAATAGGAACAAAGGAGTCTGAACCTTCACAGGATTTGAAATTGTTATTTCAACAAAATCTGCTTAATGAGGAAGATGAATCGCAGAATGGATGTATTTATACAACTGTTCAGATGGGAAGGGTGTGGGATGTTATTTTACAGGACTTAATAGTACAGAGCGAACCAGAAAGCAGAGAGGCTACATCACGAGCTGACATCATGGACAGGGTACAAGAAGAAGAGGATCAAGAAATGGTAAAGAAAAAGTCATATGTAGATAAAGTAAAAGAAAGAGGAAGAAAAGAAGAGAATAACTTAGGAATAAAAAGTACTCAGTAAGACTTAACAGTAAAGAAGTGAAAAGTCTGGACAGGTATGAATTTGGGACAATATTGTGGCTCCTTTGGTCATATCACTACAAGAGCTTGGCTCATTTATACATATTAACAAAGACTCATTTTGTGACATTATATTTGAATCTGGTCAAGGTTTTGAAAAGTTTTGGGGTAAATATGATTCAAGAAAAAACTGTAGTCCACAGAATTTGCATGTTTTGCAAGTTTTTAATAGGGAAGCAAAAAAGGAAGTATTTATACAGTTCTGGACTGAAATTCTAAAGTAGACACTTAAGGACTTTTTAAAGACATTATTAAAGATGTAATAGACATTTCCAAACTATATGACAACAGAGGTGTATCGACTGGGGTTGGGAAGGTACTGCTATATTAAACATGGAAGAAAGATAAAATTGGGCATCTCCCCAGCATGATATATGTGGAAGGGAACAAAGGTTTTGTGAAATATTGGGGCCACAAAAAACATGTTTCTTTTGTGGAAAATGTGATTAGTTAGTTAGTAACTGTGATAAAAGAAAATGTTATATATGTGGTATGTTATATATGTGGTAAAGTGGGGCATAATGCAAAAATTGTGATATGAAATGTTTTAAATGTGAAAAAGCAGGTTATGTTTTGATAAACTGAAAAAAAACATAAGGATATTAAAAGGGAAGAAGGAACAAGAAGTTATTCAGCTTGTTGAAAAAATAGTTGTTCAAAATATGGAACAAGAAGAAAATCTAGAAGAAGAAGATATAATAGAAGAAGAACAAGACACTCACTTATTAATGGAAAATAAGGTGAAGGAAAAAGATGTTGTAACAGAAACAATAAAAGAAAAAAGACAAGAAAGTGTGACAGAAGCAAATGAAGAAGAAAAGATGAACTGATGAGGAGTGAAAAGAAAAAAAAAAATCTATTGGTAAAGGAGTAAAAAATATAAAAATAAAGTACTTGGGTATAGGCTCTAAGAGAATAAGAAAGGGAAAGGATAGGTATATATGTATATAAAGATGAAAGGAAAGCATAAAAATAGGTGAAAGTTAGAGTGTTGACAATAAATGTTAATAGCACAAAGAATATAAAATGGAGAATCATGATACTAGAATGGTGTGCCAAAATTGATATGGATTTGATTATTTTGGAAGATATAAGAATTACATCAGAAGAGGATAGGTTACAAACTGAGTAATTATGGGGAGGTAAAATAATTTGAAATATAGGGATAGAAACATGTTCATGTGTGGCAATATTATGTAGACCATCAATAAAAGTGTTGGATTTTACACCTCACAGTAAGACGTTGTCCTGTTCGATTCTCCGCTAGAGCGTCTTCTGTGTGGAGACATGCGTGAATGGGCATACCTTTGTTGAAGTTTGTGCGTCAGAGTCGGCAATTCGGCACATAAAAATCTACTGCCAATCATTTGCAGACCGGAGTTCCGCTGTGGCGACCCCTAACTGGGAAAAAGCCGAAAGAAGTCATGGGGAGAATAACACTTGTAGATATGAGATGGAAGATTCAGGTATATAGGCTTATTGCAATATATGCATATATGACAAAAAAGGAAGAAAGGATATGGTCAAGTCAACAGTTTATTAGAATATGTAAGTATAAATATGGCTATTATTTTGCTAGGTGATTTAAATTGTGATCTAAGAAAAGAAAAGAGAACAGAGATGTAAAAATAATGTTTAACGTGATAAAAAGTGCTTGGCTGTTTATTTGGAATAGCAAACAATTGACATATGAAAGAAGTGTTTTGAAGGCAGAAATTGATTATTTTACCATTTCAAAGAGTTTAAGAATAGTAAAATAAGGAACACAGGTAAATGTTTAAAATGAATAAATGTAAAAATAATTGAATAAAGAAGGAGTACAAAAATGTAGACAATTATGGAACAATCAGATAGGAATGAGAGGTTTTTATAAGAACTGGACATCATGGTGGTTACATTTTAAAGACAAATGTAAAAATGTTTTTGGAATGGCAAAGTTTACAGAGTGAAGTGGGAAAGAATAAATATAAAGAAGCATATAAATGTACTTTAACTGCTTTGGCAAGTAACATGAAAGAACTTTTTAAATGAGGCAAGAAAATATATGAAATGAATCAAGACAAAGTTAAAACACATTTATTCAAACAAAGAAATTATTTACAAGGAAAAAAGAAGAAATAGTGCCATATTTAAGCAGTTTAGTTAAAAAAGAAATGGTAATGAGAGTTAAGAAATAAAGAAAGTACAGGGGTAAGAAATCATGAAGATATAATGAGTATAGTAATACAGCATATTGAAGAAACATTTAGAACTAGGGCAGAGAAAAGATTGAAGTGGAATGTTAAATGTTTGACAGAACCAGATAATGAGGAATTAGAAAAAGATATAACAATGGAAGAACTGAATAATGTTTTAAGACTGGTGAACTTAGATTCAGCTACAGGTTTTTGTATGTGTGTTAAATAAATGGTTAAAAGAAGGATTTAGAGAAGAAGAGCTATGTATGGGAGGAATGAAATTTATATGGAAAAAGGGGGAGAAAGATGATATTAGAAATTGGAGACCGACTGTTCTTAATATAGATACAAAATATTTATGAAAATAATACAGTTAAGATTGGAAAAGAAGTTATATAAAATATTGGAAGAGACAATATATGGAAGGAAAGGAAAAGAAATACAAGAAATATTAATACTAGTTAGGTAAGTTGCACACGACATGATTTATAGAAATGTGGATGCAAAAATTATTGTACGTGATTGGGATTGATAAACCCAGTAGTATACACAGCATCATTGCATTTATATAAGGTATTAAAATGGATGAAAGATGGGAATAGTTCATTAATAAGTGTGGTAATGGCAGAAAAAATATAAAGTAATATAGGGTATAATGCAAACATTCAAAAGAGTAAGGGTAATAATGAATGGGGAGATGAAACAATATCAAGAGAAAATTATATTGTGGAAAATAAGGTTAAATGAGTTAGAGGAGAACAGAACATTTATTTATTATTTATTTTACATTTGTTTACCGGGAAAGTCCAACTGGATATATGTCCATTTCAGTGGAGGCCCGGGGAGAAAAGCTCCCCAGAAAGACATGGTATTTGAACATAATGAGTAGGTATCATTGTATTAATATGTGGGTAAACATTGATGAAAGGAAGATAAAGGCATTAAAACTTAGAAGGCAATGGTATTAACATATGTAGAATGTAAAGATTTGTATGGAGATTATCAATAACAATTACACCATATAAAAAGGCAGAGGAGAGAATTGGTTATCGTTGTGGTGATGTAGTAACAACATAACTTGTTTTGTTCAACTGTAAATGGGTAAAGAAATCATAGGAAAAGCTAGCTGAAGAAAGTTACTTTCAAAGTATTAAGAGACTAGGTGTTATAAATATGGATATGATAGATTATTTTTATTATGGAAAGATGGAAAATAAATGTGTGAAGACAATTGATAGTAAATTATTTTATATGGTTTGGACTATATAGAACAAAATAATCAATGAGATAAAATATAATGGAAAATAGATATTAGCTGAGATACTAAAGAAAATAATATTTTGTTTATGAGAAAAAGAATGGGGGGGTCTTAAAATAAAAATGTCTTGGAAAAAGGATGAAAAAGTGAAGCTGGTTTGAATTGTGTAACTTATTTTATAAATAATGTGAAGAGATTTTAAATAATATAATATATGGGAATCATGTAAATAATGTAAATAGTTTGAATACTGTATTAAATAAATGTTCCCTGTTGTCTTCTATAGGTGCCATGGCATCTTTTACATCCACCCGAGTTACCACCAACTCAGGCAGATGAGACTTCAGTTTAACATCTCATCCAAAAAACAACACTCTCAGGAGTGCAGCCCCCTTTCTTATGTTGCATTCTGCAATGCAGCATCAGCAATACATCTATCAGGTTTGATAATAGAAGTCACAACGTTCTGCACCAAAAGTGATTGTGCTATCTGTTGCACCACTGACACTTCTATAAAATACACCTGAAAGTTCATACATTTCACAAACAAAAACTCCCTGGACTAGAGAGCTAACAAACCCATGAAAGGACATAAATATATTGACCTTATCCTTATAAATATAGTTAATTTGTGAATTATTTCCCAGGAATCTCCTTCCCTTCTTAAGTCTGATCATAAACTTAGGTCTTTCACCTTTAATATCTCTAATTCTGTAGATACCAATATATCAGAATTCAAGGATTTAAAACATACAAATGTCATCAAATTCAATGACAAATTTTCAAAATTCATTTATAGTAGCATAACCCCAGACATTGCCAGAGCAGGCCAAGAAATCAAAGAACTTTCTGTTCTTTGCCCATTTAGATAAATGTTTAGAACTTGCACTCTCATACATACATAAATATAATAGGACATTTAAAAACAAAACACCACAATGGTCCACCTATATAAATAAAGTCTACAATAAGAGAAAAAAATCTTCTTAAAGTATTCAGCAGATGTAAAGTCCCACACATTAAGGATACCACAGATTATTGACTAAAATTGTGAAGAATGCTATTAAGACCACTAAGGCAGCCCATGAACTTCACTTAGCATCTGAAGCTAAGGACAATTTCAAATCTTTCTTTGGTTATGTTAGGAAACTAAGAAAGAGCACCCAACATTGCTTTGAACCTATTCATAATGGTGTCATCTACTCTGACCAAGTAAACTTTACCAGCATACTAACAAACAAATTCAGGGCAAACTTCATTCAAGAGATGACTATCAAAAGAACATGTATTCCCTGAAGTTCTTAGACCCCACACCACCATTAAAGAACATATACTAACGGTACTGTTCAAGACTAAAAACACTTCCTTCATGGGATTTGATAATATACCTGGCCTTTCAGTAAACAGTATTCAACAATAGCCATTCAGTTTGGTGCTCAGCAGTAGCAATTCCAGTCCACATGGGTGGCAACATCACTGACCCCAGAAATTATAGGCCCATCAGTCAGATGAGTGTTATTTGCAAAACCATGGAACATATTTTAAGTAACCTGATAAGCTATGACTTTCAAAATCTCACCAGGCTAGGCCAACAGTAGTTTGCCCTTGTCAAAGGTACATCCCATATAATGAATCTGGCCATCTTCTTTGAAAGAGTAGCACAAGTTGTTGACAGTGGTCATATTGTCCACATGATATGCCTTGACCTGGTCAAGGCATTTGACATGATCTTCCATGGTAGCATAGTTAGTAAGCTAAACATAATACAAACGATTCTTCTATGGTATGATGGATAACAAATTAGCAGAAGGACAGAATTCACTCTGTGCAGGAATTAGGTGCCTCATCAGAGATTACTAATGTAACTAGTGGTGTCCTACAAGGCTCTATGCTGGGATCTCTTTAATTTAACATTTACTTTTTTGATACACAGGCCACAAACCAAGACTTCAGGCTAGCCAACTAAATTTGCAGATGACTGTAAACTGGGAGTCATTGTCAAGTCGCCCCTCTGACACTCAAACCCTGCAGTAAGATGCTATACTTATAAATACCTGGTGTACTAAGAATGGACTTAAGTTTAATGCAAAAAGTGCAAAATTGCCATATTTGGTCAACTACCTCTCCCCACAGCATACAACATAGACAATATTCCACACCAAAATGGGAATGTTGTTAAAAATTTTGGAAAGTGGGTTGAAAATTCCCTGTCCTTTGACAATCATGTAACAACATTAGTTCAAAAGTCCTTCTACTTAGTCTAGAAGATATATCCAAAACTAAAGAAGTCATTCACCTTTTATGTTCAGCATTGATTAGTGCCAATTATTCAAAACAATGCCCGTATTTGTTATGTATCTCACTAGAGATATCAAACAGCTAAAAAGACCCTAGATGTTCCTAACTAAGAAGAAGATCTCTTGCTTGAAAACTGTAAGCTATCAGAGAAAACTGGAAACACTATCCCTATATTCAGTATCTTATGTACTTCTGAGAGGAGCTCTGTGCCTTGCCTTCTAAGCCATTAAGGACCCAGTGGTCCTGGATCTTTTGTAACTCCACAAATCAAATAGTCCCACTAAAATCAGAGCTAAGGAAATAAATCTTCACCAGCAGATAAATACAACAAGTTGGAGAGATAGATTCATTACACAATTAACTTTCCCTCTTCAGACAGACTCCCCTTACAGATAAGCAGTGTGACAGATTATTTGCCTTCAAACAGGAACTGAAAGATTGGATGGGTATTCACAATTCACCCCTGGCATGACTGGGTTAGGTCTCCTTGAGAGAGGAATTGTTGCCTGAGAGTAAGTACTGGCAAGGCAGAAATAGTTATAAGGCTCAACTGCCTTGCATTTCCTTTGATTCCATGATTTGGTGATAGGAGTTTGTAATGTAGTTATGATATTTCATAGTTTAATTTCTCCAAATCTTTTGGGTTTCTAATACCATGATGGGAATGGACCCCATTCCTAAGTCAAAGTATGATTAAAGATCATGAAATTACTGTTGTTTCAGTCTTTGATGTTAGCCAAACGTACTCTTTGCAGCACCCCCAATGTGCCTAGAATTAACTCATTTTGCAATTCAGATGGAGTTACCTGTACTGGTAACATAACTAAATAAGACTATAAATTATTTTTGATGAGACGCATTGCTTCTACTACTGTTGGAACTTTCTAGATACCCTTCTTCCATACTGCCCTCATTTCTGCCTATAAATCCTGGTGTTTTATGAGAGTGTGTCTCTGTAGTTAAGACACTGTAATCACTGGGTGTAGCAATTTCAATGATCAATGCTACTGTCTTCTTTTCATAGACTACTATATCTGGTTTTCTCGCATCTATTTTTGAACTGTTAGTAATGGGTAGTCCCATGAGATATAAATTCATCATTCTCTATAATGCTTTGTGGCTTATGTTCCCAATGCTTCTCAGCTACTTCAGCCTTGTAATGTTTGTACAATCTGCAATGTAACAGTCTTGCTATATTATTATGCCTTTCAGTACACAAGCCTTCTGGCATTAGTGTAGTATACCCAGCAACAAGATGTGCAACTGTTTTCAGTTCTGTTTTACAGAAACTGCATTCATCTGTTTCTCCCACATCTTAAATAAACTTTGTAAACCAATGTGATTATAGTCCACTATCTTGGGTTGTTAATCTATCTTCATCAAAGATAAATACACCTCTAGACTCGTTAGACAGGAAAACTCCATGGAGTTACTCCAAGTTCAACTAACTGTGGGTAAGACCCCCCCCCTTTCAACTCATCATTAGCTATAGGCCCCCTTCAATGAACCAAGATATCCACACTGTTTATTTGGACCTACTTGAGTCAATCAAATTACAGCCATACACTCTAGTCATGGATGAGTTTAACTACCCCTCCATTGACTGGGAAACGTATATGAGTACCAACATGCTCGCACAAAGGTTCCTGGATTTTGTTAGCACTAACGTCCTGGAACAAATAGTATGCAACCCAACAAGGGGCTCAAATATTCTCTATATGGTCCTCAGCAACGAGTGACTGTTGCATTGCCACAGGTATAAGACCCTCACTGGTTAAATCTGATCACAAATATGTCGCGTTTGAAGTAGTTATAACATCTGAACCCCTCTTAGGTGAAATCAGGCTAAAAAATTTCACCAAAGTTAATTATAGCCTCCTAAGAGTTGACATAAATAATTTTCATGCTCCTTTTTCCAGAAAGGGCATTGACAACTATACTAAGGTATATACAAATGCCTTGTACAGACACTTATATAAATGTAATGACACAGCTGTACATTATGGGATCAAAACAAGATCCTCAAGAAAAAAACAAGCCTCCCTGGTGGACATCTATCATTAATAAGCTATACAACAAGAGGGAGATGTTGC
Organism: Protopterus annectens; assembly: GCF_019279795.1. NCBI lineage: Eukaryota > Metazoa > Chordata > Ceratodontiformes > Protopteridae > Protopterus > Protopterus annectens. Next base: position 321,326,517 of record NC_056727.1, on the reverse strand, counting down.
TAAGAATAAAAAAGAGAGGTCCCAGCACTGGAAGAACACCCTCTTCTGCTTGAACAAACAAATAAAACAACTTGTAAAATCCTGTAAGGGCAACTTCAAAAAAATTTAGCAACCATAGCTAGGGAAAACCATAATACATTCTTCAGCTATATTCATAACCTAAAAGGTAGGACCCAGAAGTGTGTTGAACTAGCTGTGGATGGCATCACATACACTGATCCTGCGAAAACAGCTAACCTACTAGCTGACAGGTTTGGCAAAAAATTTCACCCCCCTGTCCCCTCTAAACATTCCACAAAGCATTCCCTCTACATTTCCCCCACCTTGCACCTACAAAGAGCAAGTCATTAATGCTCTCTCTAAGGCCAAAAACACATCTCTGTGGGACGGGATGGAATCCCAGGTTGTATTTTAAAATGGTCTAAAACATGAGTTAGCAACTCCATTAGGTACTCTCTTCAACCACTGTCTGAGTACTGGATTTTCCCTGTTGAATGGAAAATAGCAACCATCATCCCCCTTCATAAAGGGGGTACAGCAACAGACCCTGGGAACTACAGACCCATAAGCTTAACCAACCTTATCTGTGAGGCTATGGAACGAATCATCATGGACCTGCAAATGAGAAAGCAAAACTAATCAATACAAAAAGAGCAACACCAAAGATATTTGAAGAGAAATTCAGGCAAAGAAATCCAGACATAGAAAACTTTACAATGCAGAAAATAAGAAGACAGGAAATGTAGAAAAGGAGATTAGTAATGGAGAAGTTAAAGAAATAGAACCTGAGGTTATAGAGTACCTGTGAAGTGAAGGATTCAGTATAGAAAATCTAATTCAGAAAGCACCACAACAGGACAGAGCAATGGACATGCAAATTAAGTGGAAACCAGTAGAGGAAGCAATTGGTCAGGTGCCATATGAAGATATTTTGGAGCCTTCCACAGGAAACTAGTATAAATGTTCACTTGAAGCTGGACAGCAATGGAAGAACAGGAAACTGTGGAAACTCTGACCCAGTCATTGTTGAGGAGTGATAGGCCATTGGGTTCCCATATGACAGAGCAACGGATGGCACAGCATGAAATTGAAGAAAATGTGCCATAGGAAGATGCTATAGAACTTTCTATAGAATGCTTTCAAAAAATGGAAAACAAAAAATGTGCCCTCAGTTTAGAAGAAAATGAGCTAAGAGAAGAGTTGCTTGATTTAATAGAGATAGACAGACATATTAAGATCAATGAAAGAAATAGATTGCAGAAGGTCAATAAAACCCAAAAAGTCAGACGTTTCATAAAACAAATGAACACAGTAATTAGGACAGTCCATAGAGACCCATGCAATATAACAGAAGTAAACAGGATGTATTACTGTGAAGCTAGATTAATAACTGATAAAGCTGTACCACAAGAACACAGTGTTGTGAGTGAAAGGAAGGGAAGAAATCGAATACTACCATGGAAGTACTGAATAGAGAAAACTGTAAAGCAATTAAGACAAGAAGTGTCACAGTTAGAAGAGTATAGAAGAGGGAACAGATCAACAAAAATACTCAGAAAGATATACATGATAAAAGCATTGCGCAGTATTGGAACAAATCAGGATCTATCATGCATTATCGCAAATAACAAACTAAAACTTTCAGCATATGTGGCAAAACTTAGAAGATATGCAGATAAATATAAAGGAAAAGTACAAAAAAAAACAAGTTATTGGTGACCCAAAAAAGTTTTATAGAGAATTGGGAAACAAGGTAAAAAGAATTGAAAGACCACCAATAAAGAAAAAATAGATATATTTTGGAGACGTATTTATGAAGATCCTGTGGAGCATAACAAAGATACTAAATGGTTAAAAGAAGTAAAAGAAAGCATAAGACGTTTAAAGGTACAGGATATGAAATGGGATGAAGTAACAGACAGAGAGATTGAAACAAAGTTATGAAAAACCTCTAGTTGGAAAACCTCAGGCCCAGATGCAGTACCTAACTTCTGGTTAAAAGTATTAACATCTTTGCATGAAGATTTATGAGTAAGAACTAATTATATGCACACCCTTTGCAGACACTAACCTGGATTACAACAGGAAAAACAATGGTCCAACTTAAGAGTGAACCTGCAAGCTACCCTAAAAATTATAGACCAATAACTTGCCTTCTGACAATGCATAAACTATACACTGGAAATGATGCCAAGAGAGTTTATAGTCATTTAGAAGAAAACTCAATTATGGCAGTAGAACAAAAGGGCAATAAAAGAAAGTCATATGGAACAACAGCTCATTTGTTGTTAAATAAAGTCATAATGGAGAACTTAAAAAGGGGAAGAATCTAAGTATGGCATGGATTGACTATAAAAAGTATTTGAAAGTATCACACATTCATAGATAAAAGAGTACTTAAAATGTATAAGGTACACCCTACACAGTTCAACTACATTACAGTGACCATGAAACAGTGGCAAACCACGTTGCAATTAAGCCATGATAAAGGACAAATTATTATCCCAGGAATAAAAATTCAAAAGGGGATATTCCAGGGTGACTCTTTGCCACCCTTGCTATTCTGTCTTGCCCTTAACCCATTAAGCTGTCTATGTAACAGCTTAGGCTATGGCTAAAATTTGGCTCCTAGAAAACAACAAAGTGTAAAGATTTCTCTTCTTCTCTTTGTTGACGATTTAAAACTGTATATCTCATCAGATGAGAAACTGAAAGCACAACTGCAAGCTGCCAAAACATTTTCAGATGATATAAGAATGTCATTTGGTCTTGCTAAATGTGCAAAAGCAACCTTTAAAGCAGGAAAACTACAGCACCAAGAAAACATCAGTTTGGGACCAGAATGTGATATAAAAGAACTTGAGCAAAAGGGAGTGTATAAATATTTGGGAATTGATGAAGGATCAACAATAAAACATGAATAAATACAAATAAAACTTAGTAAGGAATACTTTAGAAGACTTAAATTAATCCTGAAAACAGTATCAACATCTAGGAACAAAATTCAAGCTATAAATCAATTTGCTCTTCCTGTCTGAACTTACAGTTTTGGAGTGACTGACTGGCCCCAAAATGTGTTGGATAAATTAGACAGGAAGACAGGAAGGATGCTTCATGCTCACCAAATGATTAATAAAAATCAGTGCATACCAAGATTATATATTCCCCATTCTGGAGGAGAAAGGGGCCTCCTTGAAAATGATTACATGCATAGATCTGCAATCATGGGACTGCACACATATCTGCTGACCTCACAAGACCTAAATGTAGTGAACGTTTTGAAATATTAGGAGAATAAATCTAAGATGACTTATCTGCTTAACCTAGCAGAAGTATGTTGGCATAAAGCAGGAATGGAAATCAAACCAAAAGTACATAAAAATCAGGCAACAACTGAATGTGCCAATAAACAAAAGAAAGAATATAAGATAAAGAACCACATGAGAAGACAAGAAATGTGGAAAATGCATATAGTTGTAAGTATAGAAAACTTCTGGAAGAACCTCATGTTGATCAGGATCAAATGCAGGAATGGTTAAGCAGAGGCAAATTCATACCAAGAGATGAAGGGTTAATATTGGTCTCCCAAGATAGGACTGTATACTGAAAGACATAATAATGTGGCAAGACTGTTGCATTGGGAATTGTGCAAACATTATGGTATTGAAGTGGCTGAAAAACACTGGAAACATGACCCACAAATCATCATAGAAAATGATGAAGTCTACATCACATGGGATCACCCATTACCAACAGTTCAAAAGACAGATGCTAGAAAACTGGAACAGAAGACAAAAGTAGAACTGATCATTAAAACTGCCACACCCAGTGGCTACAATATCTTGCATACAGAGACACAAAGTCATAAAATATCATGATTTGCAGGCACAAACAAGAGCAATGTGGAAGAAAGATACCCAGACCATTCCAATAGAAGTAGGAGCAACAGGTCTTATAAAAGAATCTAGAACTGTATTTAAATATGTTACCAATATATGTAACCCCATACGAATTAGAGAAGGTGTCATTAATGGGCACATTGCGGGTACTGCAAAGAGAACTTCTGGCTGACATCAAAGATTGAAACAATAGTAATTTCATGAACTTTAATCTTACTTTAACTTAGGAATGGGGTCCATTCCAGTCATAGTATTAGAAACCCAAAAGATTTGGAGAAATTAAAAAAGAGAGATACCTTATAAATAAGGATATATGTGGTTTCCAAACCCTTGATCTGACATAGCTTGGTTTTGTCATAGACAGTTCATGCCTGTTAAATTTGGTGGACTTCTTCGAAAATGTCACTAGAGCCATAGATGAAGGCAAATCTGTGCATACTGCCTACCTTGACTTAGCCAAGGCCTTCAACATACTCCCACATTCAGGCATCATTGGTATACTCTCTCAGTTCAGTATCAACCCTTATGTCATCGGGTAGGTTGCTAACTGGCTCACCAACAGATCACACTAAGTCAAAGTTGGGGACTTTACCTCAAATAGCAGACCTGTCACCACTGGGGTTCCACAGAGGTCAGTGCTGGGTCCCCTGTTGTTTGGAATATACTTCTCAAAAGTTCAGGACAAAACGGAGGGGCTGTGGCTGACAAAGATTGCTGGTGACTGCAAATTAGGTGCAATCATTGTATCACCAAACATGTCATCAAGAGGGGCTTACACAAACCAATGAGTGGTGCCAAAGCTATGGACTCAAACTCAGTGCAAAAAATGCATTATCATCCCCTTTGGTAAAAACAATATCCTTACAGACTACCATATAAATAATAATACCCTAAGTAACAACTCAGTAGTGAGAGACTTGGGAACACATGTTGCCTGTACCCTAGACTCTAACAACCATGTGTCTGTTGTGGTAAGGAAGGCATTTTATGTCGCATACCTCATTAGCAAAGGCATTGCAGCAAGAGCAAAAGAGGTCATAACACTCCTGTACTCAACTCTCATCAGGCCAGTAACTGAGTACAATGCTTCCTTTGGTATGTACCTTACCAGGAACCTTCAGCAACTTGAAAGACCTCAGAGATTTCTAACCAAGAAAATTCAGGGTCTTCAGCACATGTCATACATTGACAAACTGAAGTTACTGTCACTGTATTCAGTAGCTTACAGACTTGTTAGAGAAGACTTGTACTTGGCCTATAGAGCAATCTTGGATCCAAACCTAATGGAAATGTTACACATCTCAGCCCAACCACAGGATGAGTTTCTGCAGAATGGAGAACAGCAACAGTTATTCCCTTCCACAAAGGTGGCTTAGCAACAGATCCATGGAATTATAGATCCATAAGTCTGACCAGCCTCATCTGTAAGGCCATGGAATGTATCATCATGGACCTCATAAATAAAGACATAGGCCACCTCCAAACCCTGGATCTGACCTAATTCAGCTTCATCAAGGGCAGATCCTGCCAGTTAAACCTGGTGGATTTCTTCAAAAATGTGACCAGGGCCATTGATGAGGGCAAATCTGTACACACAGCATACCTCAACTTGGCTAAGGCCTTCGGCACAATCCTACACTCAAGCATTACCGATAAACTTAGTAAACTGAATGTAAACCCCTTTGTTGTAAGATGAGTTGCCAACTGGCTCACAAACCAGTCACACAGTATCAAAGTGAGTAACTACACATCAGTCAGCAGACCTGTCACAAGTGGGTTGCCACAAGGGTGAGTGCTGGGCTCCCTACTATTTGGTATATACTTCTCAGAAGATCAGGCCAAAACTAAGGGGCTGTGGCTGACCAAGTTTGTGGACAACTGCAAACTGGGTGCAATTATCGAATCTACAAATTATGTCAGTAGACTTCAGGAGGGTCTTACACAGACCAGTGACTGGTGTTTTAGTCATGATCTCAAACTAAATGCAAAGAAATACATCATCATTCCCTTCAGTAAAAAAACATGTCCCTTCATGCTATCAAATTAACAACAATACCCTATGAACCTGGGATCAAAAGTAGACTGCAACCTTAACTTTGACCACCATGTGTCTACTGTAGTGAGGAAGGCTGTCTACATAGCACACTTGATTAGCAAAGGCATTGCCTCTAGAGAAAGGAGGTTATGGCCTCTCTATACTCAGCATTAAGCAGGCCCATAACTGAGTATAGCATCCTTTTTGGCATGTGCTGCACAAAGCACCTGCAACAATTGGAGAGACCTCAGAGGTTTTGAACAAAGAAGATCAAGGGACTCCAGCACATGCCTTACACAGATTGACTAAAGTCCCTATCACTGTACTCAGTGTCATATAAGACTTCTTAGCGGGGATTTACACATGGCTTACACAGCAATCTGTGACCCAAACCTAATGAATTTGCTGCACATCTGTAAATCAAATGGGACTAGAGCTACCCATTCCAGGGTCCTAAATATGGCCTGCGACTTGAATCAGACGTGCTGGAGAGACAGATTTGTCTCCCATTTACTGCCGCATCTTTGGAATAGCTGCCAATTTATGTGAAGCAAAGCACCTCTATGACACTGTTTGAAAGGAACCTGGACAAGTGGATGGGGCACCATAAATCCATACCAGGGATAGCACCCACAACCCTCCTGGCCATGGGCAGTCATTACTAAATGCAGTCATGGGTATTGACTACAGTATATATGGTATTAGGCAAAAAAACCTGAAGAAATAAAGGTGAAACACAAATGGAAGGCCTAAGGAAACAAACTGCTGTAGAAAAAATCCAGAAGAACTTTAATCCAGAAGCCTTTTAAAATAAAAACTTGTTTAAAACAATGAAAAATAAGAACTTCCATTCAAAAAATACATGCATTTCATCAGATTACCCTGGCTTCTGGATTAAAGTTTTTGTGGATTTTTATCTACAGCAGTTTGTTTCCTTGGGCCTTTCATTTGTGTTTTATCTATGGTATTACACTGGGATGAAACAGCTAGGCTTGGAATGACCTCTTGGTCGATAGCCTAGTAACCTCCTATAATCCTATGATCATACATCCACAAGTCAAATGGGGCAAGGGTCATCTGCTCCATGGACCTTAGCCTGCCTGCGACATAAAAAGGACCTGCTGGAGACACAGATATTTCTCTCAGAGGCTGCTACTCCTCTGGAATAGGCTACCGCTTCACATCAAATAAAGCCCGTCTATGACCCTACATAAGTGTAGCCTGGATGACTGGATGTGAAACCATAAATCCCTGCCGGGGATTTCACTCATGACCCTCCTAGATATGGGCAGTTGTTGCTAACTAAGATCTTGAGTTTAGGCAAGATCCTTTATATCAGGTTTCACTAGTATTATATTAGGTACATGTGACTAGGCTTATAAAAACCTTTGGGTCAATAGCCCAATAACCACTTATGAACCTATAATATAACCTTTCTTCATTTGGTTTAAATTCACCTCTCCTTAACCATTTCTGCATCAGATCATGATTGATGGGCTTTTTCCAGGAGTTTTCTGTACTTGCAGCTACATTTATGCCTTTTCCACATTTTTTGCCTTCTCATCCAATCCTTCTCCTTATAATCTTTCTTTTGTTTTCTGGCACATTTATTTGCTGTCCAATTTTTGTCTACTTCTGGCATGGTTTCTATTCCTGCTTGACACAGATACGCCTCTGGTAAACTAAGCAAGGAAGTCATCTTAGATTTGTTCTCTTCATGTTTCAAAACTTTCACTATGTTTATATCTGGTGAGATCAGCAGATATGTATGCAGTCCTTTGATTGCCGATCTATAAATCTAATCACTTTTGAGGAGGCCCATACCTCCTTCAGATCGAGGAATGTATAATCTTGATATATACCGATTTTGTATATATCAATTGATAAGCATAAAGCATTTTTTTTCCTTGTTTTCCAGTCCAACTGATCCAATACCTTTTGCGTCCAGTCAGTCATCCCAAAAGTATAAGTTAGAACAGGAAGAGTAAATTGGTTTATAGCTTGGACTGTTTTTCTAGATGTCAGTGCTGTTTTCAGTATTAATTTTCTTCTTCTGAAGTATTCCTTGCTGAGTTTTGCTTGCATTTGTTCATATTTTATTTTGAATCCTTCATCAATTCCCAAATATTTATACACTCCCTCCTGCTTAAGTTCCTTTTATCACATTCCTGTCCCAGACTGATATTTTCTTGGTGCTGCAGCTTTCCTAATTAAAATGTTGCTCTTGTACATTTATCAGCACCAAATTACATTCTTAAAACATCTGAAAAAGTTTTGTCCCTTCCATTTGTTCTATTAGCTCCTCGTCTCTTGAACTATACAGTTTTAAATCATCTGCAAAATTAAGATGAGATGTCTGCACACTTTGTTGTTGTCTATGTGCCAAATTGTAACCATGACCTAATCTGTTAAGAAAACAGCTTAATGGGTTAAAGGCCAGACTAAAAAGCATTAATGACAAGGAGCCATGGTAGCCCTGCTATTGTTTTTTTTTTTTTTTTTTCATTTTTGTAGTGACAAAGAGTCCCTAAGGAAAATCCTCATTTGAATTTTTATCCCCAATATAACAATTTGTCCTTTGTCATGGCTTAGCTGTAAAGTGGTTTGCCACTGTTTTGTGGTCACGGTAATATAACTGATCAGTGTAGGTTGTATCTCATGCATCTGTAAGCACTCCTATATCCATAAATATCTGATGTTGCCAAATGTTTTTTTTTTGTAATCTATCCATACCATACTCAGAGTCCTCCCCATTTTAGAATTCTCCATTTTCATTTTATTTAACAACAAATGATCCTTTGTTCCATATGACTTTCTTTTGTTACCCCTTTGCTCCATTGCCATAATTGAGTTTTCTTCTAAATGACTATAAACTCTGTCAGCATAAATTCCAGTATATAGTTTATACATCGTTGGAAGGCAAGTTATTGGTCTATAGTTTATAGAATAGCTTGCAGGTACGCTGTTGAGGAAGAGCTTCATTTTTCCTTTTGTTAACCAGATTAGAGTCTGTTTAGGATGTGCATATAAGTAGTCCTTACTCAGGGCTAAATCTTTGTGTAAAGATGTTTATACTTTTATCCAGAAATTAGGTACTGCATCTGGGCCTGGGGTTTCCAGTCATGAGCTTTTCTTAATTTTGTTTTAGTTTGGCTGTTACTTCATCCCATTTCATATCCTGTACATTTGAACTTCTTATTGTTCCTTACTTTTTCTATCCATTCGGCGTCTTTGTTATGTGCCACAGGTTCTTCATAGATATTTCTTCAAAATGTGTCTATTTCTTTTTTTTTTTTGGTGGTGTTTCTATTTTTTGCTTTGTTTCCCAATTCTCTATAAAACTTTTTGAAGTCATCAATGAATTGTTTATTTTGTCTTTTTCCTTTATATTTATCTGCATATCTTCTATGTTTTTCTTTCTGTGCCGATATACTTAGTTTATTATTTGCAACAGTATACAGTAGATCCTGGCCTGTTCTAATACTGCCCATTGCTTTTATCACATCTAGCTTTCTAAATAATTTTGTTGATCTGTTCCGTCTTCTGTACTGTTCTAACAGTGACAGTTCTTGTCTAAATTACTTTATTGTTTTTCCTATTCAATACTACAATGATGGCATTTGATTTCTGCCCTTCCTTTTCCTTATTGCCCTGTATTTTTGTGGTAAGACTTTCTCTGTTATTAATTGAGCTGTGCAGTAATATGTCCTATTTAGTTTTGCTATATCACCAAATTTCTGTAAATAATCTTGATTACTGTATTCATTTGTTTTATCAGACTTCTGTAATCCATCTCAATTATATCAAGCAAATCTTCCCTTATATCTTTTTCTTCTAAGCTGAGAGTGCATTCTTTATTCTCTGTTTCCTGCTGGCATTCTAAATAAAGTTCCAGCACATCTTCCTGTGACATATTCTGTTCAGCTACATCCTGTGTCATCTGTTGATCTGTCATGTGGGAACTCACTGGCCTATCACTTCACAGCATTGACAGAGTCAGAGTTGCCACCGTTTCCTGCTCCTTCCCTTTTTGATCACTCCAACTTAACTTTTGTACTGGTTTCCTGTTAAAGGCTCCAGAGTATCTTCATGTAGCAACTGATCAGATGCTTCCTGTTCCATGCCTTTCTTCTTAATTTAGGGACTCATTGTTCTATCATGCTATGACATTACCAGAATTGCATTTTCTGCACTAAATTCTTTACTTCGCAGGGAATCCATTACTTCAGTTTCTGTTTCTTTAACTTCTGCATTACTAATCCTCTTTTCTACATACTCCTTTTGTTTACTTATTTTTTGTACTTTACCAATCTTCTGATCTACAGTCCCCTTTTATGATCTTTTTTTTTTGTATTGTGAAATTCTCCATTTCTGGGTGTCTTTGCCTGTAGTTCTTTTCAAATATCTTTGAAGCTGTTTTTTTGTATTGATTAGATTGGCTTTCTTCTTTGCATAAATATTGCACCATGTTAGATTTCTCTTTTTTTCCAATGCCCATGTTTCTTTTTTATAACTTTCAAAACTCTCTAGGCTTTCTTTATATTTTAAACAGCAACAGCCAACACTTCAAATCAGTAAAACCATCTATTTAATATTTAATATTTAATATTATTTCATTAAGAAACAGACTGGTTTCGACAACTCCATGCCTTCATCAGTGTTCACACTTTCTCAGTCTCTTCTTTTTCCAAACAGACCAACCCCGGGATTCATGAATCTCGGCGCAAGGCCGGCGTAAGGGCTGCGCCGGCGGTGCAGTGAATAGCCGGCATAGTAGCGCCATATGCATAGTAATGAGAGCGCGCCGCAACCACAGACACGTGCGTAGTGTACGTGAGCGAGCACAAGTAGGATGCGTCCGGAGGCGTGGCTAAGCCGGCAGGCGGTGAGCAACCTAATGTGCTGACTGCCACGGTCCGCCCATAATAGTAATGGCAGCAGCCAGGGCCCGTGCAGAATGAAACGCACGTAGAGTATGCAACATAGTACCTGTCCCAACTAAACGGAGAAGCAAATACAACCCACGAAGCCCTAAGTGTACCCATCCAAGGAGCAAAGGATACGCTTAAGACCGCGTTTGTCCCGCAATGCACCATCAGTGGTCATACCCAGAGAAGGTGTACCGTAGCATGTCAGCGCGCCGCACCGACATAGGAGTAGCGACTAAGGTTACCACCTGTCCCACTTTGCGAGGGGCAGTCCCTCTATGGGCAGGTGTGTCCCGATAAAAAATATTAAAAATGGCAAATGTGCTAAGATTGTAGGACATAATGATATCCCGTATTTAATGTAATGGTTGCATGAATTGGTTATTTCTGTAACTGAAATACCTCAATGTCACAAGAAACAGAATAAGCAACCAAACTGCCACAACAATAAGCTTTTATTTAGGCAAACAAGTGAAGTTGTATGCTATATAGTGACCGTGTGTATGTGTCAGCCTGTAAAATCAGATGTGAGTCCCGAAAATATCCCACCTTGGCAACTGGAAAAGGTGGCAACCCCAGTAGCGACATGGGCATGGTCACCAGGGTTACCAGCTGTCCCAATTTGCCATGGACAGTCCCTCATTGGACAGTTGTGTCCCGGCAAAAATCGAAAAACTGGCAAATGACCTGAGATTCCCTGCCAAAAATATTCCAGCAATATACCTGTAATAGTAGCATAAAACATATATTGTGTATATGAAACACATACATGGCATAAGAAACTGAATAAGGAACCCAAATGCTAACAGAATAAGCGTATATTATGGCAAACAAGTGAAGTTCTGTCAACTCCACTTGCTGTGGGTATGTTTCCACAAAACATGTCCCACTATGGGCATTGGAAAAGGTGTCAACCATAATGGTCACAAGCAGTAGTGAGAGTACATAGCCGGGTAGCTGTGTCGACACAACAACAGGAAGGAACCAAGATACCCTAAACACAGGCAAACATGTGCATAGCAACATATCCCACACCCAGCAACGTGTCTGTCGCATACACAGGATGGCGTATGTTTAAGTGTAATATCCAGAAGCAGAAGCCATGCATGCAGATGTAATACACAATAGCCTCATTGTAGCATGTAAGTCCCACCCATGTACACCTGTGCACCCAAACCAGCTAGCATCCTTGTGCAGCTATACACCTACACACAATGTGCATACCTGAAATGTGGTAAGAAGTATGTGTTAGGCAGTGCCACGTGGGCAAATCATTACCCACATGTCACCAACCCACCTCAGGTACAGATATGGAAATGGCTGCATGTGAATGTGTGTGCAGAATGTGTACATCCCGCATGTGGTATGTACCCGTCCAAACCATATAGGTTTGCACACGCCACGGTGCACATGACTGTACACATATGGACAAGTCGGGTTGTTGAACCACCGCATCGATGATTAGCTATGCAGAGAAGTCAAACACATATAGCGGAACATGTGCCTACCAAACAGGACGTCCTAACAGGGTGCTACAGGCAAAGAAGGGGAAGGTGGGACATCACATGTGGAGAGTAGCGTTGCCGGACGGCCAAATACACACGGTCAAGGTAAAGGATGGAACAACATGCATATGGCCGGATGGATGTTGTTAGAAAAATATATATAGAAACACATATGAAGTGCCAGTTTAGAATCAAAATACTATATAATGCATTGAATTGTACCGTACAATATGGCAGTAGAAATGATCATGCATGTAATTGGTGAAGCTAAGCTGTAGTGTGATCGAATTCTGTCCCTGGCAGTAACCAGTACAGCAGGCTTATGTCTCTCAGCATTAATTATCTGCTGGGTTACAGAAAATTAAATGTATGTACATGCATAACATCACCCCTTCCCCTGAGGAGGATGGCCTTGTGAGCTCTATCAAAGATAAGAGTACAACTCCTTACCAGAGAGACAAAGGAACGTATTAAGAAATGAACTGACTACTGTATCGGAACAGTCCAGGGTCCTTGAAACAGCTACAATTACAGAAGGACACTGTAATTGACCAGGTGCCTTGCAAGGCTGTGTTATTCTCATGGGAAAACATTTTAAAAGCACGACCTCAGCACCCACGTATGTATAGACTATTGCGGACCATAGTGATGGAAATGCCCTGTGACCGACCACGTCAGTAAGGTGGGCAAAAGCTGATTGTAAACACTATATAAAGAAATTGCTTACTGTATAGAGTCAGACAAAACTCTCATACTTGGACTGTATATTATTTTGCCTGCCTGTGTACACTACTAAAACGTTGTGAACCCGAGCTTCCTGTGTTATTGACTGTTACTTAGAAAAGCCTACTGATTACTACAGTCTGGTTTTAACAACTTATTTGACATTGTGGTCCTTCTTAGCCGGAATTCCCTTGGTAAGCTACAGGTCAGAGTGCATGGGTGGTTAGACATCTGTGCAGGAGAATTTGCCTAAATGGTTCTTCTTGAATGAAAAGACCTCCGACTGAATTGTTGTGTGTAAAGAGGCTGTCCACTGTCTGATCTGTGGCTGAAAAGCGGAAAACTGGATCCCAAGAAGAAAACGTGCAGTCATAAACAGGAGGCTCAGGTAAGGAGGGTTTGCCTCTTTGTGTCTATTGTAGATCAGGGACCAGACTACATTGTATTTCTGTTAACAGTTGTGATAGCAGGTCGAAGACCAATCCAAATAGTGTTAAATCTGGACATAGATCAGGGGAACACAGAGTAGAGTAAATAGTCATTGTAGACACTACAGTGGATACAGGGAAGGAGATACCACGTGGTACGAGAGAAGGGTTACGTAACAGTCGTGTAGAGGATATGGGAGATCAGTGTACAAACAGATCATGTGATCCGCGTTTGACGGGTGACGTGAAGTATATGCAATCGCAGAGAGCACATAATGTGAGATATTCTGCAAAATGGGGTAATAAATTTGACATTGATGGTATATTAGACAAAATATCGTTACTGAAACATTGGAATCTCTGAAAATGTGATGCAGATGTTCTAGGGTAACCACCTGTCCCACTCTGTGAGGGACAGTTCCTCTTTGGCCAGTTGTGTCCTGCAAACAAACCAAACAAATGGCAAATGTCCTGATATCTCAGGACAAAGATTTCTCAGATATCTTTTTAAATGGTAGCATAAAACAGTAATTTTGTATCTGGAACAACAAAATATCATAATAAACAGAATAAGCAACTGAAATGCTACAAGAATTGGTTGCTCTCCTGGCAAAAAGTGAATTCCTGTCCTATGTACTGGCCGTGGGTATGTTTTGTCCTGGCAAATTACACGTTCCAAACACTAATGTCCCACATTGTGCATTTGAAAAGGTGGCAGCCCTAAGATGTGCAGGCGACAAAACAGCGACAATTGGGTATCCGTCAAGCACATAGGTGGATTGAGGTGGTGAACCGAAGGGAACAGAACACTAGAAATGCGAAAGCATCATACGTACACAAAGAAGATCATAATACAGTAGTAGCGACAGCCCCCCCACCCCCCTACCACCTCCGATACCACATCCAGGATATGAAGCGGGAGGGCAGGCTAGTCCCCACACGTTATCCTGTGGCAACAGAGGTATCACAATGACCAAATGTAAGAGAAGCTATTGAAACCACATCCCGAACTCGTAACATACCTAGGGACACTCAAGTAAGAAGACAGTCACTAGAACAGAGTGAGGATATCTGTCAATTAATTGAAGTACCGAACCCTCATGCAGGACAGGAAGGCCATGACCCAACTCCCTTAGTGTATAGACCATGGACACCAGAAGATATCTGTAAAGTCACAGAGGGAATTCCCCATCTACAAAGTAATCGCTATTCACCATGCAATACCCCTGTATCTTCTGATCGGAAAACAAACCACATCCCGAACTCGTAACATACCTAGGGACACTCAAGTAAGAAGACAGTCACTAGAACAGAGTGAGGATATCTGTCAATTAATTGAAGTACCGAACCCTCATGCAGGACAGGAAGGCCATGACCCAACTCCCTTAGTGTATAGACCATGGACACCAGAAGTTCTACTTTATGTGGATGATATTCTGCTTGTGGCCCCTACCCAGCAGCAATGTATGGAAGATACAATAGCATTATTGAGATATTCAGCAGAACAGGGACATAAATTAATGGCGGATGGTACAGGATTTACAAGCTGTAAATCATGTAATAATACCTAGGGTACCGATGGTGCCAGACCCACACACTATATTGAATGGTATTAACACGCCACAGAAGTATCTTACCGTGGTACATATAAGCTATGCTTCCTTTGCAATACCTATACATCCAGATAGTCCGTATTGCTTTGCATTTACATTCAGGGTAACAGATACAGCCATACCCGGCTATCGTAGGGATACTGTGAAAGTACAACGATATTCCCACAGGAGATGGCTAGCTACATTCCGGTGTTTACTCCACCCGGGGCCAGTCAAGTTCTACTTTATGTGGATGATATTCTGCTTGCACCCTACCCAGCAGCAATGTATGGAAGATACAATAGCATTATTGAGATATTCAGCAGAACAGGGACATAAATTAAGCAAGCATAAATTGCAACTACAGAGAATACAGGTCAAGTACCTGGGATATGTGGTATCCAAGGAGGGTAGAACATTACATGACGATAGGAAGGTAGCAATTTCACAAGCACCCAAGCCAACTACCAAGAAGGGAATGATGTCCTTTCTGGGCCGACTAACATTTGTCAAAGCTGGTTACCAAACAATGCTTTGGAATCTGCTCTATTGTCTGCCTTAATCTTTAATACACCTATGGCAGCACAACATATACAACACTGGATTCCAGTAGCAGAAACAGCTTTCTGCAGACTAAAACGATTGATAGCTTCAACATCTGTATTAGGTCTCCCGAATAATCATAACACATGTTGTCAGACTGTAGATTGTAAGCTGAGATATATGACGTCAGTCTTGATGCAACAGCATGGAAGTAAGCAACGCCCCATAGCTTACTACTCATCGCAGTTGGACACCGTGGCATGGTCAGTGCCACATTGTGTACAGGCAGTTGTTGTAGCACCCATGGCAGTACAGGCCCCGGCCTTAATGTTATTATTCCACCCTCTCACTGTGGGAATGTCTCATGCAGTTGCGATCATTCTGCTGCAAGAGAAGATAGCATTCCTGACCCGTGCTAGACATTTGTCTTGTTTGACCATACCACTGAGTCAACCTCATATGGTGATTGAACATTGTACAACATTAAACCTATCAACGTCACGTCCGACACCTGTGTATGGCACACCACACAGTTGCCTATATGAAATGGATGAAATAACTCCACACAGACATGATATCACTGATATACCCTTAGATGATGCAGAGGTGACAGTTTATGTGTACGGATCATGCAGACAGAGTCCTACAGGAATGAATCAAGTAGGTTATGCAGTAGTTATTGATAATGAGATTGTAGACGCCCAACCCCTGCAGCATAACGTGTCTGCTCAAGCAGCAAAATAGATAGCTTTAACACGTGCTTGTACTCTAGTGAAAAACTGATGTGTGGACATTTATACCAATAGTCAGTATGTTGTCTGTACAGTGCATGTTTATGAGCAGCAGTGGAAGAATAGGGGAATGATAACATCCACCGGTAAACCGATTAATCATGCGCAATTGATCTTGAATGCATTAGATTCCATTCAGTTACCCACTAAAGTAGCTAATTGTAAATGTGCAGGTCATACAAAGCAACAGGATAACAGTAGGAAAGGTAAGGCATGAGCTGATGCAGCTGCAAAACAAGCAGCCTCACAGTTGGAAAGTGTCTGTTTGAATGAGGAATGACAATCCTCAGACATTCTAGATGTAGAAATGTTACAAACAATGCAAACATCAACTACGAAAGCAGAAAAGCCGACGTGGGTATGACAAGGAGCAATCCTTGAAGACGGACTGCACATATCCACAGTGAGAAAGCCAATATTAACGTCTAATGTATTCAGATATGCGGCTTTGTGGAGCCATGGGTAGAGCCATGTCTCAACAGGGGGGATGGTACAGTTGGTTAACAGAATACCCCTAACATACGGAATTAGGAACCACATACAAACATCATGAGCAGCGTGTCACATTTGCAGTAGACATCATGCACAGGGAGCATTTAAACCGAAGGGAGTGAGTTTACCTACACCACCATAAATGTTCCGTACTATTTGTATGGAGTTCATACATCTGAATAAATGTGAAGGGAAGAAATACTGTTTAGTGATTACATATATATAATCAAAATGGGTAGAAGCATTCCCAACCATGAATCCGGATGCAGCAGCAGTGGCAAAGGTGCCAGTAAAATAAAGTATCCCTAGATCTGGCATACTGTAAAGAAGCTACAGTGACAATAGAACACATTTAGTGAACCAGACAATCACGCAACCTGGGGGATTATTTTGTATTTCTATGAATGTAAATTGCATGTACAACCCACAGTCAGCATGACTGGTGGCGCGGTACAATGGGATCCCGAGAAATAAGTAGAGGAGGTTGGTGGGTGACACCCAGATGAGTTACATTTGCTGTCTACCTCTAGCATTGCTGAGCATGACAACAGTTCCAAATGTAAAGTGTTGCACCCCCTTCGAAGTAGTATGTGGAATGGCATATCATGTGCCAGAGTGGAAAGCTGTCATGCCTGCAGAGCCGGAGGTCGATGGCTCATTAGCAGGTGACATGAGAGGATTGTTAACCAATAACACTGTTTTGCAGTTAAAGTCTTTTACAGATAAAGAGCAAGCGAAGACGGACGCATAGCAGACACCAGTATCCTGTGTGTATGTCACTGTTATCCAAAGAAGATAATTGCCAAGTGGACTGTGTGAAGGTCTGTACCAGGTACTGTTGGCAACGCCTACTGCAGTAAAGTTTGCAGAGAGGTCGTCCTGGGTTCACCTCACAGTTTTCAAACCGGTAAAGGATATAAAGTCTGATTTACATCTTGTAGCTGATATACCATAGAGCCTGAATCACCCGGGCCAGACTGTATAACAATACAAAGCAACCCCAAAGACATTTGGTTTACTGTCCTACTGATCATACACCTATTAACCATGTTTGTGTTTACTTTACATTTGCTGGGACCTTACCTGCATATAACTACACGGACACAAATAGTGATACGTGATGAACTGGCCACAGAGTGGCTTCCAAACTTCAACACATACCTAGGCATGACGCGTGTGCATGTACAGACTATGAACATTTTAAATTGCTGTGTTTGTACTGCCATACCTACATCATATGGAGGACTTCCGATGTATGTTGTCCCCTTGGGGATAGATTGAGACTTGTGAATATTTACACTTTGATACAGGTTCTGTGAGATCACAGGACAAAGTGGCACTGTACTTACCTGTTACACAAAAAGTAATTGTATGTTGTCATAAACATGATACAGTTCAAGTTGGTGGGAGTATTTGTAACATAACTGTGTCTTACAAATGTCATATAACAGCCAAAGATCACAGTACTACTTGTAGCACCATTCATTATCTGTATTGAAGCTTCATGAGAACAACGTGGAAGGATGTGCAGAAACATCCTGAATTGTATAAACAGTCCTCTGTTATAGACAGGAAAATGTTACATGCAGAGGTAACCCGCATCAGTAGTAAAGTAGAATATTGTTATTTTGTTTGTGGGAGAAAAGCATATCAATGGTTACCTGAGAATTGGTCCGGCAGTTGTTATTTGGGTTATCTGGCTCCAGTCACATGACATACTGCACAATTGCCTCTGGGTACGAAGCGAACTGTAACACATATAGCTCGAAGAACTGGGAACACAGTCTACTAATCCAGTGGGTGAAATGGAAGCTGTTCTGAAAATCCAGTCTTCTGCAAGAGATAAAGGAATATCGATTCATATGGACTTGAGTGACAGCGTCATAACCTGGGCTGGAACACTCCCAGCTTGTGGAGTAGTGAAATCAATCAGGGAACAGAGGAAGTTGTCAAAACCTGTCGGAGGAATGATCAATGTGACTTTTCACTCTTGAACTTGTGACTGATGAACTGGATGCAATGAGAACTGTTGTGTCACAAAATGTAATAGCGCACGACTGCACCCTGGCGGCGAGAATTGGTACGTGCGTGCTTATCAAAGAAGACCGCTGTGTCCAAGTACCACATAAAAAGACCAAAATCAACGCCCACCTAGAGGTAATACAGCAGGTGTCATCCATGGCAGAACCAGGCCCAAACCCACTGACGAACCATTTCCACAAACCATTTGGTGGATGGGGTTCAGTCATACTGAATATCTTGATTGCCATTTGTGTTGTTCTGCTCATATTGGGAGCATGTGTCTGTTGCGGGATACTTTGCATGTAAGTATTAGTCAGGGACTCTGTTGACGTATCTGTAACCGAGACTATGTATCAAGACCTGTAGTGGTATTTGTCAATACAAAATGAAATAGTTTCTGAAATGTACAACAAATTACTTGCCTAGTTAAACGTTCCAGAGAGGAAGAGGCTAGGGAATGAAATAATGTTGTATATGTTTCTGGATAGAATAGAAGCAATCAAAGGAGGGAGAATGTTAGCAAAATACATATTTAAACATATATATGACGTGCTACTTTAGAAGCAAATAGTGTATAATGCATATTATTCTATTTTACAATATGGCAGTAGAGCTTATCATGCATGTAATTGCCTGTAGTGTAGCTGCAGTGTGATTGAACCCTGACCCTGGCAGTAACCAGTGCAGCAGGTGTATGTCATTCAGCATTAGTCATCTGCTGGGTTAGAGAACAATAAATGTATGTACAGGTATATCTGTCATCCTTCCACTGAGGAGGATGGCCTTGTGAGCTCTATCTAACACAGAGTACAGCTGCTCACCAGAGAGACAAAGGAACCTAGTAGGAAATGAGTAACACAACAATGCACAGCCAGCCGACAGAGCTCAGAAACAGCGTGTAGGTAAAATAATAGTAACTCAACAATGCACAAAACACGCTGATTCCTAATGGCCCCAGTTCCAATGTAAGTCCACAAAAACGAAGAATAAAGACAGTGGCTGTCCAAATAATCCAAACGAACAGTAATTCTTGGTAAAAACAGGTTTATTCAGTCGACACCAGTAAGCGCTTTCACCCTAAGGCTTCATCAGACTTTTACAACTTGCTATAGATTCATTACACTTCAAATAGCCCTCCTTTCAACCCCATTGGTTGTAGGATTAGCATTCTAAGCATTTATTTAAAGCACTACTAGCCATAAAACGTCAACATGTATTACTTAGAAAACATCATAAAAACATAGTTCATAAAAACATATGAAGGGCCCAAACCGAATATGGTATTTAAGAACAAACCTAATTTAAAGAGATTGCTATGTAAACCTAAATATCATCATCACAAGAGGAAGATTAGTTCGACAAATAGCAATACCCTACCATGTGGTAAATGTAATCAATGTATGTTTATTAACAAGGATACCACCTTTGTTCATCCAATTACTGAGCGCACCTTCCATTTCAACACGTCCACCAACTGCAACAGTGATAATATTGTCTATCTAGCCAAGTGCACGGCATGTGCTGCATTTTATGTAGGAAAGACTAACCGGACCCTTAAAGAACGTATAAGGGAACACGTTTATCACATTAGGATAGGTACCAACTCCAATGCCCTGGCTAAACACCATAAAGAACTGGGCATGGGTCATAATTTTGTGTTCAGTGTTGTACAGAAATTGGAAGGTAGCCTCAGGGGTGGGGATTTAATAAATCAGACCCTAGAATGTGAAACCCGCTGGATCATCAGATGGAGGGCGGATGTATCCCCTGGACTTAATGATAAGGTACATATTAAACCGTTTTTAAGAAGTAGGAGACTCTTCAGACCAAAATAAGTTTATTCGATTTCTGTCTAGTTAGACTTATCAAATTGATAGAGTTGGTATGAGTCTATGATGCTTCTTTCCCTTGCATCTGTTATTTGGTCAATTTTTAAAATGAAATAGGCTGTTAGGACTTTAGTTTCTATGAATTCTCTGCCTATATATATGTTTTTAAATTATTGTTTTTGTTTGTATGAAAAGTGATTGTGTGTACACATACATATGTTTTTATGAACTATGTTTTTATGATGTTTTCTAAGTAATACATGTTGACGTTTTATGGCTAGTAGTGCTTTAAATAAATGCTTAGAATGCTAATCCTACAACCAATGGGGTTGAAAGGAGGGCTATTTGAAGTGTAATGAATCTATAGCAAGTTGTAAAAGTCTGATGAAGCCTTAGGGTGAAAGCGCTTACTGGTGTCGACTGAATAAACCTGTTTTTACCAAGAATTACTGTTCGTTTGGATTATTTGGACATCCACTGTCTTTATTCTTCGTTTTTGTGGACTTACATTGGAACTGGGGCCATTAGGAATCAGCGTGTTTTGTGCATTGTTGAGTTACTATTATTTTTTCTACACGCTGTTTCTGAGCTCTGTCGGCTGGCTGTGCATTGTTGTGTTACTTATTCTCGTTTTAATTTGTACACAGCAGCCCAAGAGGATGGCTGATAACCCTAACACGAACGTGGAACTTCCGTATGTGCCTGTGACTGTTGCGAATACTGCCAGCAGGTTTGTCGAACGATTTCAAGTTTGTATGACGAGTACAAACAATTTACTGTTGGATTTTGTACCGGACGTAGGGTCGAATGACCGCGCCATGGATTATGTGGATAATATGAGTTTAACACAGGACTTGCAAGAATTGGAGACTGCTTTTGTTAAGTTAAAACGTTTACAGGTCCAGAGACACTATTTTGAAGCCTGTCTTGCCAAGAAGATAGTACCGCGTGGGCTACGGATTCTAAAAATGCCCACGTCAGGTAACAGGTTTCCTGAGTTACTTTTCAAATGGCAACAGCTCAATATTGAGCTTAGTTTTAACTATATGAAACTCCTCATTGACTTTCACATGCCAGAGGAGGATGAGTTAAGAACATTTGTGAATACGAGGTTTCATGCATTGAATAAGAAATATACTGACTTTAATATTGATGCTAAATTAGAGAAATTATTGGATGATGTTTTATTGGTAGAAAAACGTTTAATTGACCAGAAAAAGAATAAAATTGTTAGAGATGTAAGGGATTTTAATAATAACCATGTGTTTACTTGGCCTAGGCAGAATGATAGTATTGGTAGGAATGAACATAACAGTTACTCACGTACTGTCCAGGGGACCCCTCAAGGCCCTGAACCTTTGGTTCAAGGGGATATTGTGTATAATAAAGTAGGTGGTAATGAAAGAACACACTCAGCACAGTCTGATAATATTGTTACTAAAAATTTGGAAAACAATAATGTGAATGCTATTCCTTGTGATTTGGAAGGTTCTAGTACCTCTCCACTTGAGGGAGGCAATCAAGACCATCATAGTTGTAATAGTCTTGAAACAACACAGACTATATCTAACAAGGAGTTACCCACACAACATGCCTTAGTGGTGAGACCGAAAACTTCTTCTAATAGCGTTCACCAGTGTAATAATGTGAATTCTATGACTGATAGAGGTGTGAATACCCCTTTCCCAATAGCACAAAATCAATTCATGGGGAGGAAACGGTCTGCCAGCAGGGGCAGACACAAAAGAAAAGGTTCCATAGAGGAGCATCAGGGTCCTACCCTGAAGAAAATGTGGGAGAGGACCGCTCACTAATAGTGAATTTATCTAGTAAGATTTTATCAGAATATGAAGTACAAGTCCTGGAGAAGGGGCTTAATTTTATCCCCACTAAATGTGGTGATGTTGTGGATACTATTATAGACACAAAAATGTTTATAAGAAATATACAGCTTAAGCTAGACTTTGGAGTGAGCAGCAATGTGAATAATGCATTCAGATTTCGGAGTAATAGTACGTACGTTCCACCTCTACATCCTGTGGTAGATGCTTTTGGTAGAGTCTTGGAAAATGATTTACATGCGTTCTTTGAATCTAAACAGAGAGTGAAGTATAGGAATAATTTGAATTTTAACCAAAGGAGAGCCTTAATGGACCTTAGGAATGATGAGTCGGTTATTTTCAGACCAGCTGATAAAGGAGGGCCCATAGTTCTGATGGATGTGGATGACTATGATGAGAGTATGTTCCAACTTTTGAATGATAGGAAGTTTTATTCTAAGATAGATATGGCGGTTGTTAAAGAGAAGGTATTCCAAACATATTATATGTTGGATGACCTCGTTATGTCTGAGAGTATTTCACAGGAACTATATGAGTACCTGAAAGTCTTAAATCCTACCATTCCAATTATACAGGGCTTACCCAAGATTCATAAATCGATGGCCAAACCACCTATGAGACCTATTGTGGCAGGCCAAGGTTGGGTAACTGAGGCCCTATCCATTTACATTGAGTCCTTCTTGAGACCACTAGTTGATATGAATACCAATGTGCTACGGGACAGTAAGCAGTTCCTAATAGATTTATACTCATATACCAGTTTACTGCAGGATGGGACACCGTACCTGTTGGTTACCCTGGATGTAGTTAGCTTGTTCACGGTCATTCCGAATGAGACAGGGATTGAGTTTATACAGGACTATCTTAGGGAACACTCTGATTTTACAGTTGAAAAAATGGACCTACTTACATTATTTCTAGAAACCGTCTTGGTTACTAACATCTTTATGTTTGGAGATGAGATTTTCCTACAAAGGGATGGCGTAGCTATGGGCACGTCTTGTGCCAATAGCTACGCCAATCTCGTTATGGCTGCCTGGGAAGATAGGTACATGTTTCAACATCCTTTATATAAACAATTTGTGGGTACCTACCGGAGGTTTGTGGACGACCTCTTCCTCGTTTGGCTAGGGGATGTAGACACACTACTTGAGTTTGTTGAATGTTTGAATACGTCCACCCACTTTTTGAAGTTTACTCTAAATTATTCAGAATATGAAATCACATACTTAGATGTAAATATTTTTAAACTTGAGAATGGATTATTAAACACCTCGGTTCATAGGAAGTCTTGTTATAGGAATACGCTACTCCACTGGAGTAGTATGCATCCCCGGTTTGTGTTCAATAATGTATTGAAGGGCCAGTTCATGAGGGCATCCAGGCTGAATCCATCAGAGCAAGGGTATTATAATGAAAGAGAGGCACTGAAGGCTAAATTTATGGAGAGAGGCTACAATGCAGAAAGGATAGATGAGACATGTACTACAGTTGATAGCTTGAGAGCCAGCAGAGCTAGACCCTATTTTTCTGAAGTGGTTGCTGCTACTGGAGAGGTTAATGCCGGTGATATGGTGAACGTTAGAGTTCCTATGTTCTTTACTCAAGAAGCAAATAATATTCAGAATATTATAGCAAAACACTGGGACATTTTATTGTCAGATGATGAGATTGGCAGGGTGGTAGGGCCCAAACCGAATATGGTATTTAAGAACAAACCTAATTTAAAGAGATTGCTATGTAAACCTAAATATCATCATCACAAGAGGAAGATTAGTTCGACAAATAGCAATACCCTACCATGTGGTAAATGTAATCAATGTATGTTTATTAACAAGGATACCACCTTTGTTCATCCAATTACTGAGCGCACCTTCCATTTCAACACGTCCACCAACTGCAACAGTGATAATATTGTCTATCTAGCCAAGTGCACGGCATGTGCTGCATTTTATGTAGGAAAGACTAACCGGACCCTTAAAGAACGTATAAGGGAACACGTTTATCACATTAGGATAGGTACCAACTCCAATGCCCTGGCTAAACACCATAAAGAACTGGGCATGGGTCATAATTTTGTGTTCAGTGTTGTACAGAAATTGGAAGGTAGCCTCAGGGGTGGGGATTTAATAAATCAGACCCTAGAATGTGAAACCCGCTGGATCATCAGATGGAGGGCGGATGTATCCCCTGGACTTAATGATAAGGTACATATTAAACCGTTTTTAAGAAGTAGGAGACTCTTCAGACCAAAATAAGTTTATTTGGTTTCTGTCTAGTTAGACTTATTAAATTGATAGAGTTGGTATGAGTCTATGATGCTTCTTTCCCTTGCATCTGTTATTTGGTCACTTTTTAAAATGAAATAGGCTGTTAGGACTTTAGTTTCTATGAATTCTCTGCCTATATATGTTTTTAAATTATTGTTTTAGTTTGTATGTAAAGTGATTGTGTGTACACATATATATGTTTTTATGAATCATGCTTTTATGATGTTTTCTAAGTAATACATGTTGACGTTTTATGGCTAGTAGTGCTTTAAATAAATGCTTAGAATGCTAATCCTACAACCAATGGGGTTGAAAGGAGGGCTATTTGAAGTGTAATGAATCTATAGCAAGTTGTAAAAGTCTGATGAAGCCTTAGGGTGAAAGCGCTTACTGGTGTCGACTGAATAAACCTGTTTTTACCAAGAATTACTGTTCGTTTGGATTATTTGGACAGCCACTGTCTTTATTCTTCGTTTTTGTGGACTTACATTGGAACTGGGGCCATTAGGAATCAGCGTGTTTTGTGCATTGTTGAGTTACTAGTAGGAAATGAAGTGACGACCAGATCTGAACAGTGTTGGAACCGTGAGAGAGCAGAATTTACCGAAGTACATTCTAATTGACTATGTGGCTCGCAAGGCTGTGCTATCCTCATGGGAAAACATTTAATAAGCATTACCTTAGCACTGTTGTAGGAATACAATATTGTGGACTATAGTGATGTAAATGCCCTGTGACTGACCACATCATTAGTGTGTGCAAAAGATGATTGTAAACACAATACTCATACAGCTGTTACATGTATAGAGTAAAACAAAACTCTAAACTTGTACTGCATAGTTATTTGCCTCCTGCTGCACAGTAGTAAAAACGTTGTTAATCTCAGCTTCCTGTGTTATTGACTGTCATTTTGAAAAGACGAATGAGTGTTACAGTTTGATTTAAACAACGTAATTGACAGATGTGTATGTTCTAGCATGGGAATAGGTCAAGCCAACCATCACAATGACCATGTGTACCACATACAAACAGCCAGTAACACGCAGTAGTAGTGCATGAAGGCATACACGACTGTGGGAATAGTACAGGACATATGGCACATGCCAAGTGCAGATGCATGACACAAACCCCAGGATGGGTGTCCCTGCAAAGAGGAACATGTGCCAACCACACCTCCCACAGATGTACCGGCAATAAAAACACATGCCAAACACACAGAAACACTACCGTCCAACACACGACTGCAACGGAGCCTGGTCAAACACCAACATGAAGCATGCACAAACAGGGACTTGTGTAATTGTTGCCTTAACACCCCCCCCCCATAGGCCAAAGAAGAATAGAATGGACATATGCATGTAATGTTGTGAAGGATGTGGTAGTCCTCAGTATCACAGTGTTAGGGACACAGATACACTGTCATCAACTGTGACGTATGTGCACTGTAGACAGCATACCTGCAAGTAATACAGAGGACAATCATGTGCCACAGAAATATACACTTGAGAAAGAGGATAGGGGATAGACAAGTGTAAATGTGACAAACTATGAATATAGGTTTTCCCTATGGGGGGCCATTAGGTTTTTCCAAAAGGGTTTAAGGCCAAAACGTTTTTCCCAAAAAAGGTTTCCAAGCCCCCCCTAAAAACCCCCTAAAACCCCCCCAAAAAAGTTTAGGGGGAAATTTTTACTTTTTGCCAAAAATTCTGTC